>NC_092875.1:300162350-300324850 GCF_028372415.1 Notamacropus eugenii | reverse complement strand
ATAAGGATTCCCAACCACATAGTGCAATAAGCCTGATAGATTTAACATATATATTTCCTAAAACAATGTGTACTAAACAGGAAGGAAACAGTTTGAAAAAGATGAAGACCTTGCACTGTAACATCTCTTTCTGTTTTTCTCCTTCCTTCCCTCTTTCCTTCTCTCTTTCTTCCTTTCTTTCTGTTCTTTCTGTTTCCCTCTTTCCTTATCTTTTCTCTTTCCTCCCCTTCCTTTTCTCCTCCTTTCCTTGTTTGCTTCCTTCCTTCTCTTTTATCCCTCCTACACTCCTTTTCTCCCTATCCTTCTTACACTTTCTCTCTTTCTCTTTTTCCCTTCCTTCCTTCCCTCTTTCCTTCCTTCCTTCCTTCTTTCCTATATTTGGACATCCTGATAACCACACCAAATTCTTGACTATAGGGTATTGATGATAGTTTAGTGGAGTTCCTTGACAACTTGCTATAGGAAGAGGTGGATGGAGTGGAAAGTTGGCCATCTCAGTTACACCAAGAAGCTTTTGTTTTTCATTGTTTTGTTTGGGGGTGGAGTTTAGATGACAGGAATGATTTGATATATGTTGATTCAAATGTGTTTTGTAATTTGTGTTCCACTGTTGCCACTCTGCTTTTTTTTTTTTTTATAATTATCCCCCATAGAAATCAAGGAATGGTCCAGGTGTATTATACACTTCTCTATATCCCTTCAATGGATTCACCCAGAAGGAAAAAAGTAATGTGTTTTCCATTATTTATGTGATTTTTTAACATTCTCTCAAGGAGTAATGCCAAATAAATAGCCTCATAGAAAACTTGCACAAAACATTTTCTCTTCTCTCTTTCATACATCAAATATGGATTATATTTTTAAAAATCCATTCGCAATTAGTTTAGGCATTTTTCTTACTTTTAGGATTAATTGCTGCCAGCATTACTTCTTAAAATACAAACAAAGAAAAATAACAAATGGAAAATGCCATCTATTCATTGGGAGCTGCCACACCAAATGCGTCTTTGCTCTTTGAAGTTGGTGTTGTATTCGTGTACTCGCGTGTGTGTGTGTGTGTGTGTGTGTGTGTGTATGTGTGTGTGTGTGGTGTGTTAGGGGAGTTGTGGGGGCAGAGGGGCACAGAATATTACTACAACATGTTTGCTCTCTCTCCAAGCTACAAGAAGTTTTATGCTGCAATTCATTCTGGTAAGTATTTCAGTAGTTTGGGCTACTGAATTTTGGAAGAGCTTATCAATTGTGGACAAAGTCCAATCATCTATTTCTAACTAATGATATATTAGGTCATTTATTTGTGGCAAAATAGACATCTCAACAGTGCTTATTGTTTATCAAATTTCAGAGAAACAGAAAGGAAAATTTATACATTCCAATATAAATTTTTGGTGGTAGGAATAAAAAAGGAAAATATCAAATTGTTAATTTTTCTCCCATTTTATAACCCCATTATAAATTTCAGATAGAGAGAAAGATAGATGATAGATAGATAGAGAGATAGAAGAAATATATTTCTCCATATAGAAACATTTGAAAGTAACACCTCATATAACAGAAACAACTAAAAACATAGCCTTTATAGGCAATACGTTACTTCGACATGATTGTTTATTAAGAACTTATTTAGTCACTGAAAAGTAATTGCTATCCCAACTTTCTGTATAAGAGTTGTATCTTGATATATTCTATGCATTTAGCAAGATGACATACTATATGTAACAAATTTATCTAATTCATCTCCAAAATTTACTTCTTTCCAGAAACTTAAGCCCATTTTAGTTACTTATCACAGTTTTTTGATAGCCAGAATACCATTTGTTGAACTGCTTTTAAAAATATATTTTCATAACTTCTTCATTTAAGTATTACTCAATATCATTTTTAGTGAAATGGTAAGCCTATGTCATTTTTTTAAAAAAAGTAATTGTCATGTGGTAATATTGAATAATATCTATGCAAGGTGTATTCATCCCTCTCCTTAACTGAGTTATAGTTTTCGGTCTTAATAGCAGACCATGGTCATCATCTTGGTTCATAGTGTTTTCCACAGCTAGGAAGATCTTAGAAAGATCACTATTGGCTCATATTTTAGCTTTTATATTTTGAAAGATTGTTCTAGGGAAGTATTAGAAAATTAGTCCATCACTCAAAGAGAAATCACTGCCATGTACTTTTTAAAATCCCTTTGATACTCAGTTCTCAATAACAATTTCTGTATCTATTCAGCATAGAACCTATTTATATAGTATTTTGGGAATATTTCCTCTGTCATAGCCTACTATTTCATTGAGGAAAAATGGATGAGTGTAGGAATGCCAAGTCAATGTAAATAGTGCTAAGGACAATATTTGGCCATCTCTTCTTAAGATATGAATGACATCTAATAGACATGAATGGCTGTTAAATAATTTATGCCCACTTCAATGTGAGTACACATTTTGCATGTACTCTGTGTACTGAATGAATGTAAACTACTAAAACATAAATGAAGACAACCCTATGTCACCTTCTTTTAGAAAACAAGGTTTATATCTCTTAAAAGTGTCTCCAGTACTTGAAAGGTTATGCTCCTATTGATAAGATTTTCCTTATGAATCACATCACCTAAACAACCTTAATTTGCTTCTATCACTGATAAAGTAAATAGCCAATAATCATAATAGGGAATTATTTGAGGTTTTTAGGATAACACTCCTGCAAATGGGGCGATCATTTCAGAGATTTAAATGGTGATTGACACTCAGGGGCATTCCAATATGTCAATGTAAGATTTAATATAGTCTCTTAAAAATAAAGGAATTGAGAAAAAACACAACTCTGTGGAGCCTGGAGATCTAAGTTAAGAAATTACCTTGTATTTAAAGGAGAAATTTCCTGATAAAATCCAAAATGATACTTAAAGTCACATACACATGTGCACATTTAACTGGAAGAAACCTTCTGATCAGATATAATTGCTTCTTATATGTTAGGAACTATACTCTATGTTCAAAAAGAAAGGCAAAAACACAAGTCCTCAAGGTATTAACATTTTAATGGAGGAGTTTGCCTTCTAATGATCTTTGGGGCATGAGGAAACTGAAACACAGACACTAAACTTGTAGTTCAGTCATTTTCAGCTGTGTTTGACTCTTTGTGACCCCATTTTGGGTTTTATTGGCACAGTTACTGGAATGATTTGCCATTTCCTTCTCCAGTTTGTTTTAAAGATGAGGAAACCGAGGCAAACAAGGTTAAGTGGCTTGCCGAGGGTCACACAGCTTGTTAGTGTCTGAAACTAGGGTTTATCTCAGGAAGATGAATCTTCTTTACTCCTTGACCAACACATTCTCCACCGCACCATCTAGCTCCCAGACATTAGACAGCTTGCCCCAAATCAGACTCATAGTAAACAAATGAGCCAGGGCTATAATCCAGAATTTCTAACACTTAATCCAGTGAGTGACCACACATTGTACCATACTGCTTCCTATTTGTAAGGACTATAAAATAGCTGTGTTAAAAGTTACAATACAGATTGTGTAGTTCCCTAATCCAAATATGCATTAATATTTTATTTTAGTCTAAATAGCATACTCTCAAGACTATTTATGAAGTCAAATTGACCTAAACACAAAATATATCAATAAAAGACTATAAACTCCATGAAGGCAGGGAGTCTGGCTTAGCTAAAGTTTGTATCTATCCCAATTCCAGCACATAATTCTGCCAACCAGTACATGCTTAAGAAATGTTGACTTGATAAGAATATATAGCTTAGTAAGCATATTCCTCTCCTGAGTTCCCTAGCCTGAGCAGTCTGGAAAGAGAAGACTGTTTCATATTGAAATTTCAGTCAGGGGGGATTAATTAACCTCTTCCAGGAAATCATCAGGTTGTTTGGCCAGAGCAGCACTGCTATTGGGTGACTCAGGACTCTGTCCTGGTGTGGCCTCCCAACATACTTTACTTTGATAGTTAAGTGTTGCAGTGGAAAGAGTTTTGGACTTGGAGTCCAGGAAGACCAGAATTGAAATCTTGCCTCAAACTAGCTGTATGACCCTGGGTTACATTATGCATTTTCCCTTCCTTCCTTTCTTCATTGCCACACTCCACAGAGCCAGAAAAGGCAATATATATCAAGAGTACACCCTAAACTGAGTCATTATGGGAGACTTTTGTTTCCTTTCTTTTCCTATCTCTTTCCAGTGGGAACTCAGCTTTGGCAAGAGCTGCTGCTTATCCTGAATGCAGAATGTCTGCAGTTTCTGGAGGAATCTTTTCCCCAAATGGGAGAGGTTCCCAGGGAGGAGAGTGCTAAGAGCAGCATCCAAGTGGGAATATAGTTTACCTTCTTGAACTCAAAGTAGAGAATGAGTCTCACTGTCTCTCTAATGCTACAAAAAACCTTGGAGATGGTTACAACAAAAATAAAAGGTGCTGGACATAGAAATTTATTGTGTGTGATGTTTCTTTTTAGCCATGTGGCCATGAGGGACGAAGTAAACATGGTTGTGGTTGTCTGGAATTTGAAAAGGAGGAGATGTCGTAACACTCTTTTGATTTAAGCCAAGAATTATGTTTTTTCATCTACCATTTTTCAAACCGATTCAAGTAATTCCAATATTCAGATAAACAGTCATTGTACATTGAGCTGTAGGGTAAAAAGTAAATGTCTTTAGTGTCAATGAATTGATTGGGCCCAAGACATTCAGTGCTGAGATAGTAGTGCAAAATATTAAGGACAGAAGAAACTAGCACCTTGCAAAAATAACATTGTGAAAATGGACCATAGTGGCAAAACATTTTTTGAGGTAGCTTGGTCAGGAACATAAACATAGCTATGACCTGAGCAGTTCTACCTTCTTAGTGGTCCGTGGAAAAAGAGACCCCTTAACTGTATGTGATGGACATTTTCAGCTGGATGGGGGGTACTTTTTAGAATTTTACTTGAAGAGATATAATTTAACCTTAGATCAGTGAATGAGAGTTTATGTGTGTTTTTGTATGTAACTGTATTATTTCATTGCTACAGGGAAATTTTAATGAAGGAACTCCCTCTGCCAATGCAGACTGGTACCATAGGATCACAGTCAATATATGTCAGGGGTGGAAACTGAGTCTAACTTAGAGACATTGGTTCTCTCTTCCACTATGCTCAGTGTCTATCAAATGGGTGGGTGTGCATATATACATCTAAAGACATCACAAATACACAAAAGCATATAATATATAAAGAAAAAATCAAGGAATTTCCTCTGCAGGAGTTCCCTATACAAATAAAATCATAAATCCATTTCCATAGACTTTTAGGGCATCCCCAAAGTCTCAGTGCAGGTGCATAAACTTACACTAAGACTCCTCAGATACTCTGTATTTTCTCTGTCTCTAGTTGTATGTCAATCTATCTGTTTCTGGTTTGTTTTTTTTTTTGTCTTTGTGTCTCAGTCTCTTTTTTTGTCTCTGTCTCTGTGTCTCTGTCTTTGTCTTTGTCTCTGTTTCCATCTCTGTCTCTGTACATTCTTTCTCCTTGCCATCTCTTCAGTTCTATGTGCATAAAATGTTAAAATGAAAGTTTCAATTTTGTATTTCTAGACATGCTATTTCATGAATTTCCTGAAATATAATATTTATCTGAATACCCTTTTTAAGGATAACAGAATATGGTGGAGTAAAACTTATTAAATGTGTGTACTTTCATTACTGAATATAAATCCTCCATATTTTGAAGATCATTTAAGGTAGCGTTTTTAAAAGAGTCTTTTGGAAGGAATGGAGAGGATGTGTGTGTGTGCACGCGTGTGTGTAAGAGCAATGGTAGCTTTCATGTTAAAGAATCCATGACATTTGAAGAGTGCTAACCAAAGTTTTATGCACTAAGCGTGAAATAGGAAATTCAGTGCTCATAGCCAACGGTTAAGATCCTCTTATCTCACTGCAGAGAGAAACTGAACCCTGTATGTTGCTGTTCCTTCTGAGACAGCCTACTATGTTTATCACGAATGTAGAAAAAGCTCCAAAGAAGGATTTTCTCCTCCTGTGGCTTCTCAAGATCATTGTTCCCATCCAATATTATTTATTAAGCTTACATGCATTTTGGTTCTGTCAATGGAAGGTTAATTGAAGTCAACCAAAAATTCAGGCAGTGGGGATTCTACCTAGAGCATTTTTTTTTTATTGTGATCTTCTAGTGTTTTGTGTATATGCAATATTGTTACTTATTGACTTTTCCCATGACACAAATTCTGCAATTTTAGGAACCTATATACACCTTGGGAGAAACAAACACACAAACAAAATGTTAAATATCATCCAGTACAAATTAGTGCTACTCTTGAAACTTCAAGTAGGCATTCAGCTCCTTTGAGGTCTTTAGCCAGGGTTAACTCACTTGAGAGTGTAGTCAGGTAAAGTCCCTGCTGATCAGTCTTTCATCATGCCCTTTGTCTTAGCTCTCTAGGAAGTGCTTAATAAGCTTTCTTTCTGGAAGGAAAATTATGACAAGTTTTGATTCCTAACAAGATCTTTCTTGCCCTCTTACAGCTGTGAAGATACAATAATATTTTTAAAGTACTTTCAAATACCAAAGCACTAAGATATATATGTATGTCACATGTTCACATGTATATATTTGTACATGCATACACAAAATGTGTTTCAAAATACATATATGCATGTATATGCATATGTATCTATGTATTTATAATCTCTAAATTTTCATTCATAATTTCTGTATATTTGAGACAGAACTAAGTCTTCTCTGGTGGAACCAAACTCAAACTGCTTAAATGACCTGCAACCCTTTACAAAGCATTCATTATCCTCAGTTAAAGGGAGCCTTTGTATATACTTTGTAGGTTAAGGTTTGCTTTAGACTAGCAAGCTGATGTGAACCATTCCCAATGATCTCTTAAGTTGCAAGTCCTCATCCAGCCCGCACAGCACTTAAAACTGATCATCATTTCAGCAGTGGTTGTTGCTAACTCAGGATGTTCTTAACTTGTGGGTCCAAAGTGCTGCTGCATCTTTTAAAACCTAAGGAAGAAAGTTGAAGTGTCATGGAACGTTAAATATGATTTAATATACCTAAGTTCTATGACCCAGATGCAAGAGTTCTCAGAGATATCAGTGAAAGCATTTGGAAATGGTAGCTTTTACTTTAACATCTGTGAAAGCCAAGAGATGCATTTAAAAAGGCTAAGACTGTTTCAGATAAGCAAATATGAAGAAATGGAAAATTCAAAAGTATAGTAATGGTGAAGCCCTATTAGAGACTGGAAAAAATGAGCCTTCCTGCTTCTCTAAACCTTTTTCACAGATGAAAAATTAATCAAAACCTTAAAGAAATCAAACAGTTTGGTGATTTTGAAATATTTGGATAAGTAGACTTTTTTAAAATTAAGTTTCAATTTTTTAAAAAAAGTGCCAGCTATTCAAGATCCTATTCCTAGGAAATTTACAGTGTATTTTTGACCTCACAGACTTAGAATTTTGATACGTTCCAGATAGCTCTCTGAATTTTCCAATATATATATATCCAGGCCTGTGGATATCATGTACCCAAATTATTATTCAGTATTTTGCATGACCAAGTGGTTTCAGATTTTGACCATATCTTCCTGGCAAGGCCTAAAGCCCCCAAACAGAAGGTACAATGTTTCTGAGGACAAAGGAAAAAGAATCAGAAGGCAAGGGGAGGAGACAGGATTTCTTGGTCAGTGAAAAGGCTAGGGATTTGAGAATTTTGAATCACAGATTCACTTCAAGGCACATAGGTGTTGGATATAGACTTGAGATGTCTTTAGGTATATTTCAAATTCTTTTATCCCATCATCCTTACCTCTAGTACTCTCTATAATATTAATCATTGGCTGAGGCACATTTGACTGGCGCAGGTGAGAAGCTTTGATTACGTTTGTGCAAAGAAAGACCCTGACTGAGAAAGTCTATGGCCCTGAACCTAAGGGCCTCGGGAATAGCACTATTGCCTATGACACTGGATATTTCTTTCAGCTCAGCCTCTGTAGTCATCATTGAGGGGAGAAATTATTCTGGAAAAAGGATTGCCCTTTCTCATCACAACCAGCAACAATGGCTAGGCAACTGCCATCAACAGGCAGATAATTTCAATAGCCCTGAAGACAGCAGAAACTCTGTGCCAGCTCCCACCCCCTCCATGCCCAGCCCACTAGCCCTGCTTTCTGACCCAGCCCTCGCAGTCATTGTCTTGGAAGGAAACTGCTTTGGACAAGGAGTCAGCCCCATCAAGTACCAAAGGACAAGCACATCAACCTAACTGAAACATTCAGGCACCCTGAGAAAGGAACAGGAGGAAGGTAGACTAGGTAAATAAAAACAGCAGTACATTGACCAACATTTCCCCTCAAACCCTGATGGATACAGTTCAGTATGTATGTATACGTATTCAGTTATTCAGTCATGTCCAACTTTTCAAAACCCTGTGGACCACAACATCCAGGAGGTTTGCTTGGCAAAGATATTGGAAAGAACCTTTTGAATAACAATGCTTGCAACCAGAATTGTGCTGGGAAATGTTTAAGAACCTTCTCACCAAAACAAACAAAAACACAAACAAACAAAACAGAAAAGACACACTTTTAAATTTAATCTGCATTATTAACATTTCCTTAAGTCTAGACTTTCAACAAAAGTCAAGCACTGATTTGTAGCAACAAAATTGAACAATCAGTGTTCCTGGTTGCGGTTTGAACTGACTGCAGCCTAACCTATTTCAGTCCACCTTCAAACAGTTCAACATTAGAGAACTGATTTTGTCAGTGGAAATAACATTAAAAAGAGGTATTTTCATCTGCTTTGCTACTGCCTTAGAGTAGGCCTTTTCCATTTAACTCACAGCTGAAACCTTTCATATGGATCATCTTCTCTGGTAGAATATGAGCTCCTTGACAGAAGGGATTGTCTTATTTTTTTTTTCCTGTTTGCATTCCCAGTGCTTAGCACATAGTAAGTGCTTGATAAATGGTTCATTCATTCATTCATCTGTGCATTCACTCAAAGCCAAGCCTTCTGTCTTGCCTCTGTTTAACTCATTGCCTTAAGGAAACAAATTAACACAATGTAGACAGTAATTATTTAGGACTAAGATTAAAAAATGTGTAGTGACTGCTTTTAATAGCTTTTAAATTATCTTTCACATGTTTCTCACTCTGAGGTATGGTCTAGAAAAAAGTAACTCAGTTATTCTCGGCTACATACATATGTCTTCCTTTTTTTCTTGAGAGTTCTCTTGTACATACTATTCCATAATAACATGACATTTGATGATGAGGAGGAAGTGGATGATTAGGATTTCTTTGGTCTATACACCTGATTTATTTGTTCAAGAATCTCCCTTCACTAATTCAATCAGCCAAGTCAGTCAACTAGCATTAATAAAGTTTTTATTATTTGCCACCCACTCTTCTAAGAACACAAAAAAAGGCAAAAAGACCCCAAGCAGTTCCTTATCTCTGGGACCTCACAGTCTCATGGGGAGATCGTTTTCATTTTTCCTTCCTTTCAAAAGAGGAACAATCACATCACAAGCGATACCTTGTTTTGAGTGTGAATTGGATTTAAGAGAGGCAGAGTTGCACACACCTGTCAGCCTCACTCTCTTTTACAGAGTCATCCAAGTTCAAAGACAAGACAAAAGTCAGTACAACTGGCAATGGATGACCTTGGCATCTTCTAAGTCTGATCAAGCTCTAAGTGACCTAGAGTACCTACTTTAGCAGCCTTTATGACTATTAGAACAAATTCTTCTCGTGCGCCCTTTCCTCTGGGGGAAGTCTTCACATGCTTGAGGTAGACTCCCCCTAACTCACAGTTTTGGGGATTATTGGTTATCTTCAAACTAGTATAAATAACTATGTATAAACAAGATCCATAGAGGATAAACTGAGCCTAGTCTCCAAGGGAAGGCACTAGTATAAATAGGGATCAGGTATGGCTTCTTACAGAAGATGGGCCTTTAGTTAAGACTTCAAGAAAGCCAAGAAAGCCTTGAAGCCGAGATGAGGAGGGAGTACATTCTAGGAATGGAGGAAAGTCAAAGAAAATGATAAGAGTTGGGAGATGGGGTATTCTGTGCAAGAAACAAGGAAGCCAGCATCCTTAGATTGCTAAAGATATGGAGGGAGTTAAGTTGTAAGAAGACTGGAAAAGTAGGCTAGGGTCAGGTTATGAATGACTTTGAAAACCAGAGGATTTTATATTTCGTCTCAGAGGCAATAAGGAACCACTGGAGTTGATGGAATATGGACATGACTTGTTCAAATGTGTGTTTTAAGAAGACCACTTTGATATCTGTGTGGAGGCTGGACTGAAGTGGATAAAAATAAGTCTGGGAGACCAGTAAGCAGATTACTGAAATAGTCTAGGCGTGAAGCGATAAGGGAGGCAGATTAGTGACACAGTGGATAGAATGCTGGACCTGGAGTCAGGAAGACTCATCTTCCTGAGTTCAAATCTGACCTGGGATGCTTACTAGCTGTGTAACCCTGGGCAAGTCACTTAACTCTGTTTGCCTCAGATTCCTAATCTGTAAAATGACCAGGAAAAGGAAATGGCAAATCACTCTAGTATCCTTGCCAAGAAAACCCCAAATAGGGTCACAAGGAATTGGTTGCCAATAAAATGACTGAACAACAAGAGGTGATAAGGCTTGCACCAGGGTGGTGGCAATGTCAGAAGAGAGAAACGAGCATATGAGAAATGTTATGAAGGTGCAGTCAACAGGATTTAACCACTGATTGGGTATGAGAGGTGAGAGAGAGAAGGCAAGGATGACACACAGGTTGTGAGCCAGTTCAGTCACACCTTTATAATTTATAGTCTTAAAGAATTAGTTGCTTGGGGAACTGACAGTCTCAGTGAGTTACCCATGACCACAAAGCTAGAATACATTAAATGAAAGACATTCTTTAATCCAGGTCTTTGCTGGGGTTTGGCGCTATTTTTTTTTCACAACCAGATTTTTGAGTAAAACAAAAACAACAAAAAGATAGACACAAAATATTTAAATTTAATCTGAATTTTTTAAATATCTCTATCAGTTTCTCAAATCTATACAGTCAACAAAGCAGTAAGTAAAGCCCTGATTTGTAGTGTTTGCTGGCTTCCACAGTATAAATGCCCATACTAAAAACTTAGCAGTTGGTTCTTATAAGTTAGTTGGAGCTGGTTCCAGCACACCTTTGCCTTTGTGACTCCAAGGTTGACTTATCAACTGTACCTAGCTCCACATCACTTGACTTCGTATTGTGTCCTTATATTTCATAGCACGTAAGTCTGTCTAAGGTAAATCTAGACAAGGGATAATGGAAGTCTTTTTTTGACATGAATATTTGTATTTTTAATGGCTTTACTCAGTCTAAATATAGTATTATTATAAATAAAATAAGTATTTAATACATACCACCAAGTGGTAACTCATGCAGTTGGAAATTTGCTGAATGTAGTGCAGAAGTTGGCTCAGGATAAATATTTTTTTAAAAAATCACTGTGAATAACCTATAAAATAAACATGTAGCACGTGTATTATTTAGAGTGGATTACTTTTTAGATTCTAAATATAAGAAGGTGAGGAATGGTGGACATTGCATAAGGCTTCAAATCTCTGATATGAACTCAGTCTTCCACACCCTGAAGTTATGGTGGCTTTTCAATAAGATTCAAGTCAAAATTTTGAACCAGATTTTTAGAATTTTATGAAGTAGATCTAGAAAAATGAGTAAGTTGTTTGCAGGCTGTGGACTAGAATGGGAGTTCCTTGAGGGCAAGGACTGTGTTTTGAGCTTTCTTTTTATCTCCAGCACTAAGCACTGTGTGAGGTCACATAGTTGTCACTTAATGTTGATTGACTGACTTGAAAATTTTCCTTGTAGCTTATTCCTTAACTTTTTCTCCTTGTCTGTAACTAAGACCTGGACTAACTCAAGTGAGGACCTCACTAGTGAAAAGATTATGAATATAACCAAGAGAGCCAGGATGTGCACCTGCTATACTGCCCTTTCCAATAGAATAATGGACTTGAAAATCAGACTGCCTTAAATTTTGGGGAAAAAATATTAGTATGATTAAACTAAACTGGAGCACTCTTGGAATAATTGCTCACAAATGGCTTCTATATTGATAAGTTTAGTCCATATGCTGCTTCAGAGAGCTAGATGTGTACTTTCAACTGCCTAGCCATCTCAAATTCAGTATGTCCAAAAATTAGTATATTTATCTAAAAGCCTTCTCTTCCTGCTGACTTTATTACCTCTCTTGATGACAACAGAATTCAACCACCATCTTGAATATCTGAAGCTTTGGAGCTCTCTTTGACTCTTGCCACACCATCACTACTCACATCTAATCAGGTATCAAATCTCTCTCCCCTATGATTATTCTCTCATCTATTAGAAAATAATCTCCTTGAGGCCAGGGACTATCTTTGCTTTTGTTTTCATATTCTTCCCCCATACCATTTCTGGCATATAATGAGTTCTTAATAAGTGCTTTTATTTAATTAATTCACTTTATACCCTCTAGGCACCAGTCAAACTAGACCATTCTCCATCTCCAGAATAGTCCTACATTATCTTGTCTTCTTACTGTGCTCATGTTATACCTTTCATGACACATTGTCTTTCAATCTATTAAACTGATATCCATAATTTCAAGCCAAGTTTAAAGTTACGTAGAAGGATAGGAATAAAGAGACTGATCAAGGGGATTCCAGAATAGTGTTTCAGAGTGATTGCACATTGATAGTATTTACAAAGAAATAGAATGCAAGATGCCAAGAAATATATTCTGACAAGAAAATAAGCTGATATCAGTGCCAGACCAGAAGTTGTTTGGGATCATAGTGATCTAGTTATTCTATACTGAAAAAATAAGCATGATTAGTATAATTTCTCTAAATATTAAAAAAAAAAAACACTAGATGCTTACAGTATAGTAATCTTCTGGAAGGGGAGAGGGAAGGAGGCCCAATAGACTATGCCTAGTGGCAACTCAATACTATGCCTAGGTATTAACTGCATTATATAGAAAGTCATATTATAGGCAGGGGTATAAAACTGATTTTATTGATCTCATTTCTTCTTTTGAAACTGACTTCCCTTCCTGATTAGCCTCCAAAGATCAGGAATCCAAAGAATGGGCCACAGAAGAAGGCAAGGCAGAGGGATTCATACAGTCCAAGCTCTTTCCTCATTCATGTCTTTTAATGTAATTAATTTGTTCTGTTCCTGAATTCATCAAAAGTTGGAAGACCCAATGAAACCAACTTCATATGATCTTTGAGCTCCTGGGAGTTAGAAATGGAAGAGACCTCAAAGATCATTTAGTCCCTTCTCTCTGAGGTGACTGAGGTGGACCCAGAAAGGAAGGAATGTGGCAGGTACTGTGCTAAACCCTTTATGTATATTATCTTATTTGATTCACACAAGAACCCTGGGAAGTAGGTGCTATTATTATATCCATTTTAAAGTTGAGGAACCTGAGGCAGACAGAAGTTCTAAGTATCTGGGACTGAATTTAGAGTTAGTTCTTCCTTACTCCAGGCCAGTACTCTATCCCCTTTCCACCTAACTGCCTCACAGGTAGAGTCACTTGTCCATGTTTAGTGGGAAGATTCCTTCTTGGTTCCTAATTTATAGGGACAAAAAGAGATATAGATCTCTGTGGGTTTAAGAAGATTGAGCTTTGGTAGCATCTTAAGGGAAGCCTAACCCCTGGAAATGTAAAATGTAAAAAAAAATGTGAAAAAAATCGCACTTTAGCTTTTTGAATTACTGAGCAAACTACTACATAGAAAGGAATTTCTGAAGTTTGGAGGCTGGATGGAGAATAAAATTTGTTGAGCGCTTAGAATTCTTTATATGGCATTTTTTGGATTAGTGTGATATATTTGCTGTTTGCATGTACCTCTCTATATATCTACATATTTTACTCCATATAATTGTATCAATATAAATCATTTATTTTGTAATTTCGTTTATTTTGGTTGATGTGCTCTCTATCTTCTAGCAACCCTAAAGATAAACTGCTATTAGGTAAGCAAATCTGCCTGCTTCAGATGCAGATACGGGAACCAAGCAGTAAAAAAAGGAATACATGTCCTGCTATTTTAAAATTTCATTTGCAAGAAGTATTTCAGTCATTCAATCAACAAGCATTTATTAAGCACTTACTGTGTGCCAGGCAGGCAGTAGTCACTCAGTGGATAGAGCACTGGCCCTGGAGTCAGGAAGATTCCACTTCCTGAGTCTGAATCTGACCTCAGACACTTACTAATTATGTGATCCTTGGCAAATCACTTAACCCTGTTTGCCTCAGTTTCCTCCTCTGTAAAATGAGCTGAAGAAGGAAATGGCAAACCACTCCAGTATCTTTGCCAAGAAAATCCCAAATGGTGTCACGAAGAGTAGGACAAGACTGAAACCAATGAGCAAGTGTGCTAGGCACTGTGTTAAGCATTGGACATATATATTTGTGTGTGTGTGTGTGTGTGTGTGTGTGTAGTGTGTATGAATGTGTGTTTGTGTATGTATGTATATACATATACCTATATATTTGCACACACAAGCACAAGCACAAAGAAAGACAGCCCTTGTGCTCAAGAAGTTTATATTCTAATGGATGAAGACAACACAGAAAAGGAAATTTACAAGTTGGTAGAGGGGGCAAGTAGGAAGGTATTCAGCCATGGGTAGAAAAAATCCTGTGAAGACGAGTGAACAGTGCAGCCTGGATGAAGATATTGGTCTTGGCCTCCTTATGTTAGAGGTGACTGACTGACTCATTGGGAATAGTCAGACAATCTAAAAGTGAGCCCTGAGGGCAGAGAATACTTCCAATGGAAGAAGCAACAAAACTGCAGCTTGAGCTTCCAATGGGTGAGTCACTAAATACTTAATATGCCCTGCAATAAGCCCAAAATGCTATGTTGTAAGCACTGGGGATACAAAAGAAAGGCAAAAGGCAGTCCCAGTCCTCAACAAGTTTACAATCTAAATAAACATAGAAAGGAAGCTGAAAAGTAGATGGAGGCTGTGTATGGGCAGGTGATGCTGGGGAGGTTTGGGGGTGGTAGACCAAGTCCTATGGTGAGAATTCAGCAGGGAAGCTGCTATATGCGTAGCACGACATCCAGACTAGTTTCTTAAAATAAAATTTCTAGCCATAAAAGGAATTTTTCCATAAGGCATGGGTAGCTCTCAGAGTATAAACAAAGGTCTTATCTCCAGCAAGGTTAACCTCTATACACTGCTACTTCAGTTGGGTCAAATAAAAACATCCTTTCTCCTTTTGTTCTAATTTAGTTGAGATAAATAATCTAGAGGTCACAAAGTTACAATGAATAATTACAATTGTATACAAATCTGAACAATGCAAACTTAATAGATACATTCCTCCATGGAAACTGAATTGCTTTTTCATTCCTTTGTATTCACACAAGGTTCCCTTTCATGATATAACTCCCTGTGCAGAGGCATCATGGGCCAGGAAGCTTGTCTCATTACTACATGACATGTTGGAGGTGTGATTCCATTTAGACTCAGCAACATCGGACAGAAGCGATCTTGATTCTGGTGGTATGGAAAAAGCACTAGACTTTGAGTCCCAAAACCGAATTTGTAATTCTAGATCTGACATTTGTCATATGCCTTTGATGAGTAATTTAATGTGCCTAAGTCTCAGTTTCTTTTTCAAAATGCAGTTAATAATATTTGCACTTGCCTAAACTATAGGCTTATTGGATATTGGAAATTACTATAATTACTAAGGTTAGGGATGGGCATTGGGATCTCATTGGTAAAGGGAATTCCTGAATGAAGATTCTTCCCCTACAAGGAAAGGAAAGGCAAGTGTTAAAATTAATTATCTGAAATAAAAAGATATTGAGGACCAAGTTACTACCATCTATGATTCAATTTGCAAAGCTAGCATTTGTATAATAAATTAGGTCACGACTTCTCAGAGGTCAGAGACAAGAAATGATTTACAGAACTAATTTTTATAAAAGTAAAGAAGAATTTTTTCAAATGACAGAAACTTGTTTTGAAAATAGTTCGATTGGTCAAGAGAGGTCACCTAACTAGTTAGCTTCTTCCAGATTTTCTTAATTCTGCCTAGAATTCCTTTCCTGACAAGTGGTGCCTTTTGTAACTAGAAAGTACATGGAGAAAGAAGAGCTTGTGGTCAGAAGTTCGCAGTTACTCCTTTCCTCCACCCCAAACTTCCTTAGAAGGGTCAAGTACTCAATTTAGGATCTTATCTATCCACTAAAACTGTGAGGAGTAATTAACTTAACCTCTGCCTAACCTTTCTCCAACTGCCAGAAAGCCTTCCTGTGGTCAAATCGCACACTTTCTGCCAGAAAGGGAAACCTAGCCTTTTAAAAGAGTAATCCTATGATTATTTTATTATGTGTTATCTAAGTTATCTAGTACTAAATGATAAAATCTTCTCAATCTATTTATTCGTTAATTGATATGGTAACCTAGATTTAAGAGATTATCTGTATTAGTCTGGTTTAGCTGTGAGGGACAGCTTTTCCTAAAGAAAACAGTTCAATCCTATAATCAAAGTAAAAATAAATCAAAGTAATCAATATTAATAGATTCCCTTTTCATCTTCTCTTCAACTTGCAGTTTTAGAGGTTGCCCAGAGCAGTAATGTCAGACTCAGATAGAAATGGGGACCACCAAACTGTACAGAAGGATCTCTAGAGGCCACATATTGATTTAGAAAACCACATATTGCTATTATCTATGTTTTAGTGCATTATTATTTTAGTGCATATTTATTTTTATTTCTATCACAATTGCATTTTGATCTGGCTCCTGCTGCATTTAGGCACAGAGTATACTCCTAACTCTACTGATCCAAGGCTAGACCATGACAATTATTGTAGCATAGAAGATAGAACTGGCCTCCAAACCAAATAGATTAGGATTGGAGTCCTGTCTCTGACACATACTGGCTGTGCAACACTCAGAAAGTTACTTTAGATCTCTGAGCTTTAGGCCAAAAGTGTAAAACACACTTCTAGCAACATTCCTAAGTGCAACAGGAGCCAGATTAAAATGAATTAGAATATACTGAAATGAAGATACATTAAATTGAAATATATATATATAACATTTATATAGTGTGTATGTGTATATATATGTATACACACACGCATATGTATGGAGAGAGAGAGAGAAAGAGAGAGAGAGAGAGAGAGAGAGAGAGAGAGAGAGAGAGAGACGGATGGGTAGAGTCAGAGGCACTGGTTGGTGGTCAAGCCTTTATGTCATTTCTGGTCAGTGTGATATAAAGTTATGTAAGTTGCATTGTAGAGAGACTTAGATAAAATTGTGAAGCAGGAGATTTATTTTTCCAGGTCGTTTTATCTTCTTCTTTGGTTTGTCCTCTCTCTGATGTTCTCTCTAGCCTAAATGCCCACCCTGTGTCTCATTTTCATAGGACCTAACCTTCAGGTACATGTCAATTGCTAAGAGTCAAAGTACTAGATTTCTACCAGCATACTGTCAAACATCAATAATCAAACCATCAATAATCTTAGAATCTTTCACATCACAATGGAGTAAGGGGGGTTGCTTAGAGGAAAGGAAGGATTTCCGGGAAATGGAGTCTCTGGATTTTTGGAATGATTACTGAAGGCATACATTCTTCTCAAAAAATAGTCTTAAAAATGCAATTATTTTGGTTGAATTATACATGACTAGTTTGAGGTTCTCCCTGAGAATAAGGGAATGGAAATAGCTTGGTCAACTTAAAAAAAAAAGTATTTGTTGAGTGAAAGTTTGACTAAATGTTTTCACATAGAAGCTCCCTAAATGGCCTATAGGCATTATAGAAATTTTTTGATGTGGAATGGGAAGGGGTCTTTGGAGACAACTATTCTAAACTTCTTATTTCTGATAAAGTAACTAAAAACCAAAGACTGTGTGACTTGCTCAAGATCGCTGAGCTAGGTCACAGAGTCAGGGTCTCAACTCAGTTCTTATTTCAAATTCAAGGTCTCTTCTGTTGTACCACACTTAATTCTCAGACCTGCAATTCTGTGAGTCTGTGATGCTATCATTTGGATTGTAACCAGACAATTAAAAAAGAAAAAGAAAAGAAAATTCAGAATAGGTGTGGGGGGAGGGGATGGGGATTAATGAACAGAAACAAAGACTTTTTCACATACTCAGGCCAAGTGTCACATATGCATACACATCTAGCCCCAGGGTAGGTGCTAGATAATGAAAAAAATAATATATAATTACAAAATTTTGCCAGAAAAGAGACCAATAAGAGCAATAGAAGAAAAGACAGAGAATTTTGAGTGTGTGTGTATGTGTGTGTATGTGTGTGTGTGTGTGTTGGTGGGGGGAGAAAAAATTCTGAATTAAAATTAACCGTCCTGAAAAGAGAGAGTTTTTCACCCTTTTGGTTCAAGAGGCCTGATGCTGCCTTAAACAGAATGAAATGACTAAGGTTGGGAAGATCATTAGAACCAAGTTCTGACTGCTGTTCTTTGGTCCTTGTTGAGGCAAAGGTTATACCCTCCCCCTTGGAGATATTTCCTGCCATTTTTCTCCTGATGCATGAGCCATTTTATCCACTATACTTTTGGTAGGGACTCCCTACAGGAATTTAGCATGATCAGGACTCATGCATTGTGTGTTCCCAGCCTCCTCCCTCCCTTGTGCTCCCTTGCCCTCTCTGAAACCCACTCTTGATCTTTAAAGAAACTGAGGGGCATCAGTTTATGACACTCAGCCTTCTGAACTGCACCTGTGAGTGTTAGATTGTCCTTCAGAATCTGTGTAGTCTGGCCTAGGCTGTCAGTTTTTGTAAGGGCTACCTGTTACAATGCACCTAATTAGCTTACTGGCTACTTGGACACAGCTCCAGTCTTTTTTATCATCCAGCCTCTATTAAGTGAGCTGTGGCTGAGGCGAATAGGTTCTTTATAATGACGAGGCCCCTTTTACGCTTATTAGTCCTTAAAGCAAGCTACTTCTTAAAGAACAAAGTTGTCTCTTTTTTCCACTCTTTAAAAAAAAAAAACAAACTAACAGTGGGAACAAGTAAAGCAGTGTGTGTGTGTGTGTGTGTGTGTGTGTGTGTGTGCTGAAGTATTTTATTAAAAGTTTCAGCAGCAGCACTAAGAGTAAGGTGTCTGTGCCTTTAATCATTTTCATTTTTAAAACAGAGCCTTATATTTCCACATCTTCAGCTGTCCCAGAGGGCAGCTAGGCCATCTTTAACAACATTAATTTCTCTTTATGACAGGACTAGTGCTGCCCCAGGTCTTCAGAACTGCCTAAAATGTCTGGAAAAGTAGATAATGAAGAGGATATTAGAATTGTAAACAAGAACAATTTGGTAATAAAAACCATATATTTTCTCCATAGGACTTTTGGTTTAATACTACGGCAGCAAAAGTGTCATGGGTAGTAATTTGTTGATGGCCATTGAACATTAGTTTCTGTGGGAGCATGTGCATAAAGGGCATGTCCTACTGGCATGGCATTAAAGAGGAGCCAAGATGAATCATTCTAATTTAGCTGTTCTGATGCCTCTTTTTCGTTTATGTTTGCCTTGGTGTTTAACCTGATGAAAGCTTCTCTTGTGTTGATATCTTCCTGAACTTGTGCCATAGATGGCTTGCCCCTGATGCAGAGAAGTTATGCCCAAGTCAAGAGACATCTCTATTGGTCAACTAGAAGGTATCACCCCACTTAATGGATGATAAAGCTGGCCTCTGTGCGGCCATTTAGAACAATAATTGGTACCAGGATGCTTGAGTGCAATGCTGCCATAAGAAAGAGAAGAAAAAACAGGTTCTTCTTGTCTGGTGTACATTTTACTGGCAGCCCATTCTTGCCTCCATCTACCCATACATTCTTCTTGCTGACAAGGTTTATGAGTATAATATAGCGAACTAAGAAGCAGCAGTAGATTTTCCCCCAAGAAACAGAGGGCTGCTCTTTGTTAGCCATCAGTGAATGTGGGAAGAAAGTATATATTCTAAGCATTAGAATCTGTTGATGTCATAAACAGGATTAGCTTCTCCTCCTTAGGTAAACAGCTGCTAAGAAAGTTCATGCTGTACTTAACCCAGTGTCTTAATCTGATCCTGAGTTAATTTGCTTTAGATTGATGGAATCTGAAAATGGAGTCCTAAAATGCATGGTAATTTTGAGTCTATTGTTTTCTTTGCAATTCCCATTTGCTTTTACGAATGTACTCAAGTAGTCTAGGTTTAACTGTATGTTCATTGTACTTAGAATTACAAGAGAAACAGTATGTGGCTAACATGACTTTTATTCTTTAGATTACTAAAATGTTTTGCCACTGTATATAATAATGGCATTATCTACATTTTTGACTGGTCAATACTAATCTTTACAACAATATGATGACTTCCCCCACTCACTCAGTGCCCCTCAGGGTTGGACATAAACTGACCCAAAGGAACTAGCGATTAGTCATTCCATTGGAATTTGGTTTATTATTGCTTGCTTTATTATTAATTGTTTGGAGGGGAGAGGTCAAAGAATTATTTTTGATGAAATTCTTTTCAAAAAAGCATTTAAAAAATTTTTAACTGCTAATCACAGTGGGGGAAACATTTTTTGGTTAAATCCAGCTTCCAAATGCCTTCCTAGCACCTAGGATCTGAATCTCATCACTGCCTGTGTTGATGCCTTGCTCCACCACCAGACTGGAATCAGGAGTGGGGGCTCGAGTCTTTCAGATGTGTTTCTGCTGCTCCTGCTAGGATCAATCCTGAGACAGGGCTCACTCAGCCTTGATATGAACTGAAAGCTAAAATGAACCCTCTTCTATTATTTAGGCACCTGTCCAGAGGTTGGAAGAAATCCTACTTGTGTGGGTTTAGCCAAAGAAAGCAGAGATAACCACCTTGCCTTCTGTGTCTAATAAGATGTGAAAGGGGCAGAAATAATGAGTATTACAGTGTATTTTTCATGTAAAAGGCCGAGGAAACAAAACAGGCAGAACACTAGCAGTGATTCCAGTCATTTTCAAATGAAAAGGGCTATTTGTTTCCAAATGACACCAGCCACTGGAATGCATGCATACATACCAGGTTCAGAAATCCTTGTTTTGTGAAGTAAAATTACCTCTCAGTAATTTAGTCACTGCAGGCTTTCTCCTGCTGACTGGTCAGAAGCTATCAGATAGCTTGCAGCTGCAGCCTGAAGCCCAACCATTTTTTTTTCTTCTCTCTTCAGGACAGGCAGTTAGTTAGTAGAGCCATCAGTGTGGCATCTGTCATCCTGCTAGGCCCAAATTGTTTTCTATGATGGATGTCACAGTCTGTATGATCAAAATAGGAGCCCTGCTGCTTTTAATTGCAAAATTGGAGTACTTGCACATTTGTTATTATGCCGGGCTTATTACCTCACACAAAATGAATTAACAGGTGAAAATAATTGATGAGAGGAGTCGAGGGATTTTTAGCCTCTTCAAAGAGACTTCGTAATTATGGCAGAATGAATGTTCTGAGACATATCTGTGGGGGGCAGCATGAGACCACCAAAGATCTCCTTAGATGGATGATAAATTCTCCTGAATTTGACTGTAATACTGCTTAAATTTACTTAGCAATTAGTTTAATAGGCCTACATGATTCATGATAAGGTAGTGAGAATTTTTAAATAAGTTTGTTCCATCCATCTATAAATTAAGCCGCTTACCTCAGCTTTCTTCCAAAGGAGATGGAAGACATTGACTAATCAGACTTTCTGAACAAAAATAAATAAAAAATAAAAATAAAAAAATAAAAAGGTGATGTTGTCCAGGGATTTGGGTTCTAGGAATACAGGTCCCTTTAAATGCCTCGCTGTTGGCATTTCAAACAATTTTCATTTTCTCTCTTTTTCTGTTTCTCTATATCCCTCTGACAGTCCATCTGTTATTCTCTCTCCTCTTCCCCTCCCCAAATTTTGTGGAAATATCCTATTAAATTGCCTAGCACATAAAGCCTCTTCTCTTGTCTTGTGAAGTACATCATTCAAGAATTTTGTAAGCTAAAGTAATTGTTCCTGGATTTCTGACCACTATTCCATTCAAACTTGGTCATGTTTCAAATTCATTCCACCCTTGAACGCAACCAAAGTGATGGAGTCTCGCCCATCTTCCCCTTTACTCTCAGTACCATGCAACTGGGAAGGGGTATCTGTGTCACCCTGGCCTCGTTTCCAACATTGCCTCGGGAATATTAGCTGGATGGGGTGGGGGTAGTGATGATGAGGAAAGAGCAGGGATTCTGACTTTATTTTACTTAACTACAGGTGACATGTTAGAAAAAAAATCTCGTTCCATAACGAGTCTAATATGGTGAAAGGAACCTGAAAATCATGAAATAATTGTGACAAGAACAAAACTTTAATAAGTACTATAAATATCACCCTAAAAACAATGAGCACACCCTTTCATGTTGCCCAAACGAAAGTTTTCTTTTCCTTAGCCTGAAATACATATACCATTGTTACAGGGATACATTCTTTCAGCTTGTGGTAATTCATTAATTTTAAAAACCTAGTTTAATTTTGGTTAATTTGGAACATGGGGAGGGATATAGAGTGAATCTGGAAACTGGTCTCCATTCAAAGTGGACTGAGAAGGGAAAAAGAAAGTAAAAAGAGGGCAGAATAAGTTCCAAGTAATTAGAAACTCACAATCTTGTCATTTATGTGTTTGTTACTTAATCATAGGGAGTATTGTCCTAGATTTAAACTACTTTTGTTTATTTCTATTACTAAGAACTATTATTATTTTTATCTTAATCCACAAGACATAAAAACATATTTCTCCTGCCTAACAGAAAAGTCACAGTTTTGTGAAAAATTTCATTTCAACCAAATAATACTTCTTAATGACTTAATGACTCTCTAACTGTTGCATGTATCATTTTTGAAGTAAAATGATATGTATCTTGAAGGAAAAAAATAGGTATTAAGTTAATTATTTTAAAGCTCTCCTGACTTTCTAGATTTCCTTCCACTCATGTTGCCTCCCCACCCCACTTTACAAACATTTTCTGTGGTTTTCTTTCAATTTTCTCTTCACTTTATTTTATAATAAGGATTTCTTCTTCCTTCCCACAATATGCTTTCTTTTCATATGTACAGTTGACATTTGGTATTTAAAAGTATATAACATCAAATTGCCTCAGAGGTACAAAGAAAAAATACATAGGAAGAAAATATAATAAATTCAAGGCGAGTAGTGGATTGCCCCACATGTGAAGCGGACTGTGGTAACTCATATCAGGCTGCATGTCACTTGCTGAGACATTTTTCATAAACCTTCAGATGCCTGCATTTATCTTCAGTATAAACCCCAAGATGAATTCTCCAAAGACATTAACAATAGATAAATGCTTATTAAACAAAATAGTCTATTTGAAAAATATGTTGCCAAGGCTGGTAGATGTTCCAAAATTATAGTTAAGTTGTGTTGCATAGCTTGCTGCTGCTCTATGATATTGCTTCATTGTTTGGCAATAACTTAAATACAAAACAAAAGGCTACTCAGAGCCAGAGTTTAATGTTGTAAGTCATTGATGCCCATTTGTCTCAAAATATATTTGAATTTTTTTTACAGCATACTATTAAAAGCATTCAGGGTACTCTAAGTCAAGCAACAACAACAACAAAATATTTTGCTAAATAAAAATGAATTGCTAGGAAAATTCCTATCAATGGAAGCTGTGGTATTGTTTCCAAAATTCTATTATTAAAAACATTCTCAAAGCCTGCTCATAACTTAAAGCAGAGAGCAACAGATTATACAATTTAAATCTCAAGGGACTCAATACAAATACAAATCCATGCATCTTACAAAAATGAAGAACAGAGAAATTCTGCATTCTTTATGATAGCATTATGACAAATGACATGTGTGTAGTGTGCTCTATAACTGACTGGAAAGCAAATTCAACTGTTTATTTTCATTTGTTCTGTTTTTTCTTTTTACTATATAATATGTACAGTAGTACAAGCATTCATATGTTGTCTAGTATATCCAAACAAAGAACATCAAATCCAGCGTGGTAACCAAAAAAAAAAGTTTCAGGAAAGCACATCTGTTGTGTGTGTGTGTGTGTGTGTGTGTGTGTGTGTGTGTGTGTGTGTGTTTAAATGACTATGTAGTGTAATGTGATGGGAATTGGGGGATAAGAAAATCTATTTGTTTATTCATAGATCATTGTCAAAGAGTTTTTGCATGCTTGGTATATGTGTATGTGTGCATGTGTGTGTGGGGTTATGAAATCTGATATCTGTCTGACTAGAGAGAACCATTTCTAGAAAATAGAAAGTTACATTGATAACCTAATGAGGATGCAAATAATTTCTCTGAGTGAATCTGGAACTTTGATAGCTAAGTAACATTCTCCTGCTGACATACCATGTATTCCATAATTAAATGGAATTGGATTCTGGGCCTAGTCTTCCATATATGGCACCAATTTCTGAGTAATACCCCTTACACACACCTCATCCTGATGTATTGCATTAATAGATCATCAGAAGCAGTTGTCATTCGAATGATATATTAGTGTAATACATGAGAATGAGACTCACTGATGATGTATTTAGTACTCACAAGATGGCACTGTCCAAAGAAGAAAGGGCCCAGTAAGGGATTCATTATAATTACAGCACGAAATTGGTTAATGCACTTAACGACAGTCAGTAAGTGTACGGCTGTCTTTCTGGTACCAGCTTGCTATGCTGATGCTAAAGCTATTTCCCTGACACTGTTTCTGATGCCATGATAAAAAAAAATGTGTGACCCTTGGATAAAATAACCATGGAATTAGGGTCAAATAGATATAAACATCTGTCCTGCTACTGTTGGATTATTTGGTCTTGGTAAATAAGAACAGTGGTTGAGAACACCATGCACAGGACACTCAAAGGGGTTGCTCTCTGCAGCAGTCATTCAACCATAGGGGCCTTCTAAGGAGTTTGCACGTGTTTCTCCTTCTTAGTTCCTGAAAGGGAGAAAGACATTACCAGTTGGAGTGTCCATGTGCCACCAATCCTGGGCACAGCTACCAACATTACCTAAAGATGCAGATATTTTAAGTAAAATATTAAACTTGGGACTCCTTATAATACATTTTCAGTTAAAGAACTCACAACATATACTATGAATATAGAAGAATTAGAGACTCACAAGTGACCTCCATCTACCTCCTGCTGTGATTTTTTTTAAGGGAGAGAGACTTTCAAATGTTTACAACTTGGGGCTAAAAAGGAGTTTTTTATTTTTTTTTCTCTTTATGCAATGGAGGAGCAGTTACAGTTCACCTTTCTCCAGGAGTTGATTGCATCATAAATAAAACAGTAGGGTGAGTCGTCCCAGCTGGAGGATGGATGTGTTGAGATATCAGTCAGAGGACCTGGCTGAGAAACAGAGTTATGTGACCAAGCCCCTGGGCTACTGAAATCTGAACGCAAAGTGAAGAGATATTTTCAGTTTGGACTTTCATGGAGGGGAAAAGGAAGGAAGAAAAGCTAATGAAGCTGGTTTATGGATAAGGGCTAGTGGTCCACAAATCCAGCTACTGAGACATTTGAAAAAAAAGTTGTTTCCTATCTTTTTGGTCATAAGGGCCATCAGAGCAGAATGATGAACTAGAGACAGATATCTTGAAACATCTTAATTTCATCAGTAACCCCACAATCTAACATGTGGCATGTAGAGCTAACTGAGGCACTAAGAAGTAAAATGACATATTCAAAGTCACACAGCCCGTATCCTAGGCACAATATGACCCCAGATCTTTCTGACTCCAATGGAGTCTTCTGTCCACTATATTGTACTTACTCGCTGGACCAGAAATGTTAAGACCCTGAATTTTTTATATTTCCTGATGACTGCTCCAAATAGTCTCATGTTTGAGCCAAACAAAAATAAAATGTTAACATAAAGCTAAATATGAGGACAGTGACAATCCTTTTACTGTCTCATCCTTTTTTCCCCCTTTTTCTTCACAACTACTATTTTTATGAGTAGAGAACACAAAAGCATGTTATGATTCCTAGATGATTAATATGAATCACATCAAAAGACTGCATGAAGCATGGCTAGTTACTCAGAAGACTTTTTTTTAAAAATTTAACTTAGAAGAATGCCCTTAGTCCATTTCAAAGTAACATGACAAATTATTTTGAAAAGGCTAAGATGTTCTTCTGGTATCCAATACATTTATTAAGAAGAATCACTTCTAAGTCAGTTAGGCAAATATCCAATTAGGGTGCAGAATATCCAAAATGTCTTTTGATTTCCCCAACTAGCATCTCCTGATTCCTAGTTATATTTTCAGGCTTGTTAATAAGGTCATGAGCTATTTCCCCCTGCCCCCTCTCTGGAAGGTCCCTTAAGATACATGAAGAATTTGAAATAAAGGCTTGGTTGGTACATAGAATTAAATCTGTGCTTCCTCAGTGCTCAGTTCCAAAACAGGCACATTTTTAAAAGTGTTTTAGTAATGCTATTAAGAAGAATAGTTGTCATGATTGTGAACAATCAGTGCATTATGGCTAGTTAGTACGGAGATTTTTAGTATACTGTCATACTACATCTTCTGCAGATGCATTTTTTTCATGTATAAATATCTTGGTTTTGCCTCAAACTTGTTTGCATATAAACAGATTTAATTGTCTAGAGACTCTGAAAGTGTTTATTGTTTGAGAAACATACAGTGTCAATTCAGTAAACATTTGATTATAGGATTATAAATTATTAAGATATTAATTAACTGATTCTATATGAAGTTAAGCAACTATATAAGTAACACCTAAGTTGAAAACACTTTCTGAAGATTTGTGTTGATCTAGCTATAGGAAATGAGACAAATTCTACCTATTATTAAATCAGTTTAGCTTCATGTTTGGTTGTTTACATGTTTTAGAGGTAAGAAAAAATATTATTGTGAAGAGGAAGAAAATGTTAGACAGTCAGTGGGAGGGAAAGGGTTAAAAACATAAGAAAGTACAGTTTCAACCCCATGCTGTGACACTCATGAATCAATTATTCACCCAGTGATTGGTAATATTTCTAAAATGGTATATAGTTGCAAGGAAATGGTAAAGACTTTTTCATGGTGATGGTATGACTTTTCCATGTAAATGCATACACAATAGTGAAAGAGGAGATGGATTGAGGAGTCATCAGGATAAGATCTGAGGGGAAAATTCACAACTGGAAAGGTATGCTATTATAAGAAATTCTTTCCTAGGAAGGGGAAAAAGAGAATATGTAGGATGAAAGGAGAAAATGCTCAGCTCACCTATTTATGCTGGGAATTCCTGCTGTTTGATGCTAATAGCCTAATAAGACAAGAAAATTAATTTTAAAGATATTTAAAGTTATTAGTAGTGGTATGAGAGAGAGTTTTGAAGGAAAAAGAAAAGTACTGATGCATTTACAACAATGTAAATAAATAGGAAGAGAGAAAATTACAACAGAAAAAGTCAATTCTGATCTTCCCAAAATTATACTGTATCCACAAGCATCATAGGTAGCATTAAAACTCAGCTATACATGTGTGTATGTGGATAGAAGATATCTACACATCTAGATAGATAGAAAGATAGATGGATAGATAGACAGATTTTACACTTCCTTCAGAATACTAAATTTAGAAAATTTAGAATTTTCACAAATATATCAAAAGGTGTTTACAAATCTAAATCTTTCAGAACTTTTTTTTATTCCCATTATTTGCAATGTACAAAATGCAATAGTAGTATATGAAATAACTTAATGTCCCTCTTCTTTTTGTTAAAGTAAAAAAAAAAAATCAATTTCATGGTCCTTAATTTCAAGCCTTCATGTTTGCTTGTTTGCGTGTCTTTTTAATAAAGAGAGATTCCCATCCAAAGGTCATGTTTCTTTTTTGCAATCATTTTTTGCATCCATTGGTGGTATACCTTAAAAACTGATTTTTTTAGCTCATGGCAAAGCTGTTATTTCCCTCTTCGCTTAATACAGAAAGTCCTTCACAGATGGAATGAACATTTAGAGTATTTGCCAAAATTTCAGGCAGTGAAGTTAGACTGTGTTTAATGGCAGTGTTCTCCATTTAGGTACTCTTTGTCTGACTTTTTCCCCACTGATTTTTTTTTTTAGCATTTAAAAAATCTCTATGAAATTCTTCAGCTCACTATGGATTCCACAGAATATACACAGCAGTTCACTGATTTTCATTAGTCATCTCTCTCTCTCTCTCTCTCTCTCTCTCTCTCTCTCTCTCTCTCTCTCTCTCTCTCTCTCTCTCTCTCTCTCTCTCTCTCTCTTTTTCTCTCTCTCCCCCTTTTTTCCTCCATTTCCCTCTCTGTCTCTGTCTCTCTTCTCCTCTCTCTCCTCCCATCATTATTTTTTTCATCAAGAAAAATTTTTCTCTCATTTCAGCTACAGAAATGTTACTTTTCACTTGATGGAAATTTACCTCATCTCTTTTCCTATCTTTCCAGGCTGCCTGATCTTCTCATTCTAAGAATGATTATTTCTTCTACTTTTTATACTAGGAGTTATTTTCCCCATTACAAGCCTTCACCTTCACAGATATAAAAACCTAATTGCTCACTGTGGTACAAATGAAATCCCCAAATTATCAAGTGCAAAATTAGCATTAAAAAATCATAAGACAACAAACAATAGGGCTTTTATGTGATTTTTGTAATTGCATGAAACTAGTTACTTTGGCAATAATTGTTTGTGCTTCATTAACATGCAAAATGGTTTTATAGACTAACCCGCGCACAAAAGAAACCATTTGTGACAAGAACTGTGCTTTGTTTAATGTTAGACACCATTGTATTTGCTTTCCTAATATAACAGTTCTAATTAGTACCTAGCACTCATCCTGAGTTTTTCAGCTTGAACAAGCTGAAGGTGACAATCGAGTCACAATTCCATGGCACTCTTTGTCAGTACCTGTCAAAATATAGCTAAGCCTTTAGGAGTTGTGATCTAAATACTGAAGAAAAAAAGTTAATAGTCCAGAAACAATATGCCTCTAGGTAATTTAAAAAAAATAAAATTGTACATTAGCCTCTTGCTTAAAAGCATAATACCATTAATGCTACACCATTAAGGGTGGCTAGATTTGTCCCAATAATTTCTTCACATTGTTTTTATTATCTGACCTTTATCTTTTTGTCCAGTTTATTTAATTTCACTGCCTTCATGGAATAAAACAGGTGGATTATCAATAAAGTTGGAAATCAGTTAATCAGCCATGCAGACTTTTCAGGAGTGATTAGTCTCTCATCACTGAAGCACAGAAAACATGCTTCTTGTGCAATGAAAAAGGAAAAAGAAAAATGTCATGACTCTCCAATTCTCTGACCCTAACTTCATCAGAATTCTTAAGGGAAGATATCTGAAGGATTCTGCTTTGGATCCGTCTTCACTTATTACAGAATGTAGAATCAAAGACTTCCAATGGTGGTCATTGAATCCACCCCCCATTACCCCAGACAGAATTGTGCTCAAAATTGACCAGAGTTGCGACTCTACATGAGAATAAGACAATGAGAAAATCTGTCTATAGTATATGCTCTGATGTGACCACTCCAAATCCTATTTGCACTGTTAAGTTGGGTCAAAAAAGCATGGCTACAAAATTCCCTAATGGTTCTAGGTGTATCTCTGAGGGTTTTGTAGCTTGTTAATCTAATACTATAGATCCAAAGTCCAGTGTCCTTTACTCAACATTATCAGCTCAATGTTAATTTAGTCAGTCAACCTTAAGGAGCTCCTAGGGACTTTTAATAAAGTGGTAAAGAAATAACAGTTGTTATGAAATACTGCCACCCCATCAAAAAAAAAAAAAAGACCATGACAATTTTCCATGAATACAGTCTTGAGTACAGTGGATAGTGCGCTTGATTTTAAAAAAGTACATGGGGTAAAGTGGTAACTCCTACTTTTTTGGTTCCCAGAAGTTCTTTTCTTGCTTTGTTTTCTTTCTTGTTCCCCTTAGGATACTTAAAATAATCTTTTGGGCTCCTTGTATGACTATGAATTGGTGTCATCTTTTCTTGGCGCCTGTTGCAGATATGACCATCAGCTATTTTAAAATGTTGTTAGGATGTGGCAAACTGGAATGCCTTTTAGAGCTCTGAAGTTCACAAGTTATATCTGTGATATATTATCAGGAGGGAAGGCATTAAATGAGTGCAACCCTTCCCCACCCCTACCCCCTACCAAGCTACTTTTATAGAATGTTTAGCATGAATGTCCTCCTTCATTCACAGCTCAAAGAATCTTTAGGTTTCAATTTGCACTGGTCTGCTACTTTTTTTAGAAGATCACTCAGGTAAGACAAAGTTTACTCAGCCAATCAAATAACACCTCCTGTGTAAGTTCACTCCAATTCATCTACTTGATCATCAGAGACACACAAATTTATTAAAGTCTTTTTAAAATTTAGATGCATTTTATTGAGTTGTTTCAACAAATATACTTTCTCACCATCTTAAAGTAGAATGGTGTAGCATTATTTTTTTAACTTACTTTAGGAAGGGTGGGAAAACTTGATTGACTTATCCATCAACCCTATTTACACATCTAAGGGAGAATATGCCACTGGAGAATACGTAAGTGCATGTTTGTAAAATGTTTCAATAACTTTATTTTCCGTTTAGTTCTCAAGGAACAAAAGGCAAAAATTCTTCATGTAAGATTTTCATCTAAAAAGCAACATAAAGCAATGGAAAGAATGCTGGCTGGATCTAAAGTATTAAGTCTTGGATTTTAATCACAGCCATGCTACATACTACCTGAGTAACCTTAAACATATCATTTGGTTGTCCTTGGTCTCAGTTTCTTCATCTGCAAAATGAGAGACTTGGATTAAGTGATTTCTAAGGTGTCTTCTAGATGTAAATATGATTATTTGTAAATGTTGTTAATAAAATGTTCCTTGTAAGATTTTTCTTTTACTTTGTGAATGGCATCGAAACCTCACTATCTATACCTGACAACACCCAATTTGCAAGACAACTCTATTTTCCTTTTTATTATCATTTTAAATTCTGTAAAATGAAGTAAACTCTATAAAATTACCGTTTCTACCTTCAGAAGTTCTCTCACATCAGAACTCTTACCTCTCTTGAAACTGGCCTCCTTATCTCAAATTTCTCCCCACTCCAGACCATCCTACATAGTTACAAAAATTATTTTCCTTAATTGCAGATCTGAACATGGGATTCCTCAGTTCAATCAACTTCAATAGCTTTCCATTTCCTCTATGATAGGATAGAAGTTTTAAATTCCATTGAACTCCGGCTCCAAACTATCTTTCTAATCTCTTTATATTTTTATACTACTTCTGATCCAGCTGAACTGGGCTTATATCTGCTCATAACACCTGACACTTCATCTTCCATCTCCAGGCTTCTGCACTGGCCCTCTCTGATGTCTGAAATGCATTCTGGCATAACTTTCTGTCTTTCTTTAGGAAACAGAGAAAACATCCCCTTCTGCATGATTTTTTTTTCTTGATGGCCACCACTACTTGTGTCTTCCTTCCAAAACTGCCTAGTATTTAACATGGGTTATCTTTTTATTTATCCTGAATATGTGTGTGGATATATGCATTGTCTTCCTCATTACAGTCTGGGCTCCTAGAGAGTAAAGACTTTCATTCTCTGTACTTGCATCTCTAGTGCTTAACACATTTCCTGGCACATAGTAGGCTCTTAATAAATGGTTATTTGTTGTTTATCAAAGGTTTTCATAAACTATGGTACATAGAATTAAACATGTTACTCCAGTTGTGGTACCCGAGCTTTAGGAATTGAGTCATATCACAGACTTAGTGATGCGACTGAATAAGAATTTTGTCAATATAAACACTTCATCATTGCACAGTCATCCCAATTGCTCCTATATGTTTAAGTTTCTTTGCTTCACTCAACCCCTATGTTTGAATTTTCTAAGTATGTATTTAGTTCTGGTCTTTTGAGGAAAAAAAATACTAGAAAGTCCTTTATTTGGTGTCTTTTTTTCATCCATAACATTATATTCAGATAACTGGCAACATACTTCTTGGTTTTAAGGTTTTTATCCTTGGACTTTTGGGACATAATATTCTGACTTTCTTTTCCTTTACAATGTCAGCTGTAAGTCTTGTATGATCTTAACTGTGACTCATTGATTATTTATTTCTGGAGAGGCAGTACATTTTTAATTGACTTAGAGGCTCTTAATGCAGGAACTTTGGCTTTGTTATCCTCTTCCGACTGTATGTTTTGATCTTCCTCATCACCAATGACATAAGAAAAGACCTCTTCACCAAGAAAGTAAGAATCTGTAGTCTGTTTCTTTTTTCCCCCATTTATTCTTTTTCCCAGTCAGTAATTTGACTTTTGTGCTTTGTTAAGTGGATGGCTCCAGAAGCAGCCCCCACTTCAGCAGCGGGTGAAGCTGCCCTGCAACTATGGCCTGGGCTGTGGCCAGGGTTGGGGCTGGGACTATACCTGGGGCCAGACCACACTCCCCTCTCAACCAGGTGAGAAACTCTTCCCACTGAGCTTTGAAGCTGTGTTTAACATTGGTGGACTGAGAACACTGGAATCTGCAGCAGCTGCCCTTGATTCAGTCCCCTAAGGTCTGTTCCCATTCTGTCCACGGTGGGGTGACACATGCTCAGGAGAAGAAAGTGAGGTTGATGACCTTGCACAGAATCTCCCTCACTCAAATCCAAGTCAGCTGAAAGTCATGTCATCATCTTGATAGCATGCTCCTCTTCAAGAATGAAGGACAAACACAACAACCTGGTGGGACCAATGCAGAACTGTGCTCCACTTCCAACCCATTTTGATAGATCCTTCCCGTCAACTTTCTAGATTGTCTTGGGCTGGGAATTTGCTTCAGTCTGTCATTTTATGGCTTCTGCTACTCTAGAATTTGTTTAAGTTATATTTTAAAGGATTTTTTTTAGGGAGTTGGGGAGAGAGCTCTAGCTTGGCTCCACCTGAGCAATTGGCTAAATGGAAAGGAAATCACTGCAGAAATCAACTCTTTAAAAAGTAGAATTGACCAAATGGAAAAGGAGGTACAAAAGCAAAGGGAAGAAAACAATTTGTTAAAAATTAGAATTGGGCAAATGGAAGCTAATGACTCTATGTGACATCATGAATCAGTCAAAGGAAAACAAAGCAATGAAAAAAATGGAAGAAAACCTAAAATACCTCTTTGGAAAAACAACTGACCTGTTAAATAGATCCAGGAAAGATAATTTAAGAATTTTTGGTCTACTTGAAAACCATGATGAAAAAATGAGCCTGTGCAGCATCTTCCAAGAAATCATCAAGGAAAACTGCCTTAAGGTCCTAGAACCAGAGGGTAAAAATGTCATTGAAAGAATACATCGATCACCTCCTGAAAGAGATCCCAAATTGCAAATGTCAAGGAATACTATAGCTAAATTCAAGAATTATAAGGTCAAGGTGAAAATACTGCAACCAGCCAGAAAAAAAAATCAAATATTGTGTTACCACAGACAGGATTATGCAGAACCTTGCAGCTTTCACATTAAAAGGTCAGAGAGATTAGAACATGATTTTCCATAAAGCAAAGGAGCTTGGATTACTACCAAGGATAAACTACCCAGCAAAAGAGTATAATCTTTCAGGCAAAGAGATGGATATTCAATAAAATAGGGGACTTTCAGGCCTTCCTGTTGAAAAAGACCATAACTCAAAGGAAAATTTTATTTTCAAGTACAAGACCCAAGAGAGGCCTAAAAAGGTAAACAGGAAAGGAAAAATAACAAGCAAACGTTATTCATTAAAGGTAAATTGTTTACATCCCTACATAGGAAGATGATACTTATAACTCTTGAGAATTGTATCTTTATCATGACATTTAAAAGGGATTATTCACAGACAGAAGTTATGGGTATAAAGTGACTTTGATATGATGATAAAAAAATTGATTAAGGAGTGAAAAGGGATTGTAATGGGAGAAGAGGAAAGGAAGAGGCATAAAAGGGTAAAATACACAACATGAAAAGGCACAAAAAATTTATAATAAAGGGAAAATAGGGAGAGAGAGATAAGCATTGTTTGAACCTTGCTCTCATGGAATTTGGCTCAAGGATGGAATAACATACTCAGTTAAGTAAAGAAAACTAACCTGCTCTATAGGCAGTAGGAGGGGAAAGGGGAAAGAAAAGAGAGGGGAGAAGGAAGGGAATAAGTATTAAGGGAAAAGGGAAAGAAAAGGGTAAGGGCTAATAGAAAAGAGGGAAGATTGAGGGAGGTGGTGGTCAAAACCAAACACTTTTGAGGAGGGAAAGGGAGAGAGGAGAAATAAAAGTGTAACTGGGGTAAAACAGGGGAAGGTAAATAGAATGAGGAGAAACACACAGGGAGTAATCATAACTGTGACTGTGAACAGGATGAATTCTCCCATAAAATGGAAGCAGATAGCAAAATGGATTAAAAAATATAATTCGACAATATGCTGTTTACAAGAAACACATTCAAATAAGAGAGATGGTTGGTTGGTTGGTTGGTTGGTTGTTGTTCTTCATTCTTGAAGAAGACCAAAATGACACCACCATGATAAAGTGAAGTTTCAATGTGTGCAACTGGCTGATCAGACCAATATGAGCCCAGAATGCTCTATCACAGATTGGGCACAGGTAGTCCATTTAACATTTGAGGTGGTTACTCCAAATTTGCTCATCCTATGTTTCCTTTGTGCTCTTTCAATTCTGCTTGGCTCATAAAGCACAGCACCCTTTCTGATGTGGGCACACCATGATGAGAGGTCCTGTGCCAGCGTCTCCCATGTCACACAATCAAATACAAAGTTCTTGAGAGAGACCTTGAGAGTGTCCTTGTATCACTTCTTCTGACCTCCATGTGATCACTTGTCACCATGTGAGTTCTCCATAAAATAATCTTTTCTGGCAAGTGTGCATTTTGCATTCAAACACTGTGGCCAGTCCATTGGAGTTGCCTTCTCTGAAGCATAGTTTGAATACTTGGAAGTTTAGTTCAAGCAAGAACCTCAGTGTCTGGTACCCTATCCTGCCAGGTGATTTTCAGAATCTTCCTAAGACAGTTCAAATGGAAGTGATTCAGTTTCCTGGCATGACGTTGCTAGACTGTGCATGTTTTGCAGGCATACAACAATGAGGTCAGCACAAGAGAGATACACACATGGTAAAAGTAAAAGGTTGGAGTAGAATAAATTGTGTTTCAACCAAAGTAAAACAAAAAAAGCAAGAGATTGCAATCCTGATGTCAAACAAAGCAAAAGCAAAATTAGGTCTAATCAAAAGAGATGAGGAAGGAAACTATATCCTGCTCAAAGGCACCATAGACAATGAAGTAATACGATTAATAAACATATATACACCAAGTACTGCAGCATCTACATTCTTAGAAGAGAAGTTAAGGGAGTTATAGGAAGAAATAGAAAGCCAACATATTCTAGAGGGGGACCTCAACCTCCCCTTCTTTGAAATGTATATATATGTACACACATATATGCACACACACATATATATGTACATCTATGCATATGTTTATATATTCATGTATGCATGCATGTACATAAACACATACACATAATATGCACAACTACATATATGCACATATATAAAATATTTTTGTATGTATATGTGTGCATCTATTTATATATATTTATATATATATATGTGTGTGTGTGTGTGTGTGTGTATGTGTGTATATGGAATAAAGGGACATGGAAAGATAGACTAAAAATTAATTGGAAGCTAAATAATCTAATCCTAAAGAATGAGTGTGTCAGACAAAAAAAATCATATAAACAATCAATAACCTCATCCAAGAGAATGACGATAATGAGATAATAGATCAAACTTGTGGGATGCAGTGAAAATGGTTTTTAGGAGAAGTTTTATACCTTTAAATGCTTACATGAATAAAATAGAGAAAGAGACGATCAATTTATTGGGCATGCAAACTAAAAAGGCTAGAAAAAGAATAAATTTTAAATCCCCAATTAAATATCAAATTACAAATACTGAAAACTAATGGAGAGATTAATAAAATTGAAATTAAGAAAACTATTAAACTGATAAATAAAGAGCTGGCTTTATGAAAAAAACAATAAAATAGATAAATATTTGGTTAATTGATTTAAAAAGATTATCTCTTTTTGACATCTTTACCATATCAAATGGTTTTAATAGGTGATACTTAGCTACTTAAATAGAAGATACTTCCTTTATAAGAGATATCTGAAGATGGTGAAGTAAAAGCAGGGACTTGCTTGAGGTCTCCTCCAAACCTATCCAAATACCTGTAAAAATGACTCAAAACAAATTCTGAAGCTGCACATAGAATTATAGAGTTAAGCAAATCTCCAGTCCAAGACAGCCTGGAAGATAGACAGAAAGCATCTACTGTGCCAGGCTTGGAGTGGAGCACACACCAGTATAGGCTGTGCCACCCCAGAAACACCGTGGCACAAGCAGGACTCAGAGAACTGAATCAATGCCAACCGTTGTGGTTTCCAGTTTTCTTGACCCCAAAACACTGAGGAGAACATGGAAGATCAGTGGGAAAAGCCTGTTAGACCTGTGTGAAAGAGTAGCATGGTCTGGCCCCAACACTGGAGAGATGGAAGGGGTAGTGGAACCCACAGCAGTTGCAACAGCAGAAGCAGTGCCTGTTTCTGGAGTGGTGAGTGGCTGATCTGAGGGGCATAGCAGGGATCTCTTTGCTGATACTGAGACAGGATAATATCACTTTGGCCTGATTGGATCCGGGTCGTAGACCTAGTGCTGTCATGGTGGAGCTTATAGCAGCAGTGCAGATGGAATCCTCACAGTTCCAAGGCAGAAAAGAGTGCTTTAGGTCACTCACAGACCAGAACACAGGCCAGGAGAGGAGTAAGCAGCTCTCCTTTCATCATATAACCTTCAAAGAGCTGAAAATTTTCAGGTACCTAGAAGTATTTATGAAAACAGCTGGAAAAACTCCTGAAGTTTGGAACAATACACCCCTAGCCACCACTAGAAGCAGAGAACTACCTTGACAAAGAGCCCAAAAGTCAAGTAATTGACTGGGGAAATGTGCAAACATCAGAAAAAAAAAAAAAACAGACCATAGAATCTTACCATAGTGACAAATAAGATCAAAACATAAAACCAGAAGAAAATAACAGTCAAAGTTCCCACATCCAAGACCTTCAAGATGATCTCAGGGTATAGAAGAGCTCAAAAAGGATTATAAAAATCAAGTAAGAGAAGTAGAGGAAAAATTAGGAAGAGAAATGAAAGTGATGCAAGAAAATCATGAAAAATGAATCAATTGCTTGCTAAAGGGGACCCAAAAATGCTGAAGAAAATAACACCTTAAAAATTAGACTAACCCAAATGGTGAAAGAAGTCCAAAAAAGTCAATGAGGAGAAAAATGTCTTAAAAGGCAGAACTGACCAAATGGAAAAGGAGGTTCAAAAGCTCACTGAAGAAAATAATTCCTTAAAAATTAGAATGGAGCAGATAGAAGCTAATGACTTTATGAAAAATCAATAAATTATCAAGCAAACCAAGAGAATGAAAAAAAAAGACAGTGTGAAATATCTAATTGGAAAAACCAATAACCTAGAAAATAGATCCAGGAGAGATAATTTTGAAATTATTGGACTCCTTGAAAGCCACGATAAAAAATAAGAGCCTAGACGTCATCTTCCAAAAAGTTATCAGGGAAAACTACCCTGATATTCTAGAACCTGAGGGTAAAATAGATGTTGAAAGAATCCATTGATTGTGTCCTGAAAGAGCAGAACTCCAAGGAATATTGTAGCCAAATTTTAGAACTCCCAGGTCAAGGAGAAAATATTGCAAGCAGCCAGAAGGAAATAACTGTATTGTGGAAATACATCAGGATAACACAAGATCTAGCAGCTTCTATCTTAAGGGTTTGCAGGGTGTGGAATATGATATTCCACAGGTCAAAGAAGGTAGTATTAAAACCAAGAATCACCTACCCAGCAAAACTGAGTATAATACTTCAGGGGGGAAAAAAAAGGTTATTTAATGGTATAGAGGACTTTCAAGCATTCTAGATGAAAAGACCAGAGCTGGAATTTTTACATGCAACTGTGAAATAAAACATAAAGGCAATGGGGTATAGAAATCTACCTTGTCCTATTAAGAGAATAGAGGAGAAGGGGATAAGAGATGGTGTGGGATGTGATAGAAGGGATGTCATTTGGAGAAGAGGTAATCAGAATGCATGTTGTCTTGGGGTGGGGGAAGGAAATATAGGGAGAAATTTTGGAACATAAAATCTTGTGGAAGTGAATGTTGAAAGCTCAAAATAAATTAAACAGCAAAATAAATAAATAAAATAAGATAAATAAAAAAGGATATATCTGATATTTTTCAGTTATCTATTTCCACATCTAGTACTTCTAGTTTATCCGCTGACATATTGATTTCTTTCTGATAAAATCTAAGTTTTAAGAAATATTTTAATGTGGTAGCATTTATCTCTTTATTAAACTGTTCATTCTTTTAAGTATTTACAACTATTATTTGGTTTCCTTTCCAGATCATTGACTGTATTGCCAAAGCAATATTCACAGCACTGAGGGGTACTATGAATATGGCAGCATATTCTGAATCAAAAATTATAATAGACTCTCCATATAGAAGGCAGAAGAAAACATTTATTCAGACACCAGAAAGCCAAATCCTTCATAGTAACGAAGAAGTCAATATACATTGTCACTACAGGGGAAAAAGCCATTCCCAAGCCTTCCCACCCTTCCCTGGGGCCTTCCTACAAACAGTCATGAGTCTAACTGTTCATGCTTGCCTGTGTCCTCTCTTCTCACCCCCCAATCTCTCTCACCAACTTCCTCTAAGCTCTGCTCCAGCCTTCCTGTTCTACCTCCTCCTACCACAGGTGACTTAAGCTGTCATATGATTTAAGCAGGTCACAGGGGTCTATTAATGAATGGGTAATATTTTCCCATTTAAATTACCATTACATTCAGACACACAGATACACATACAAACACACACAAACACACACACGTGTATCTGTTTCTGTGTGTATAAAATTAAAAAAAAATCCAGTGACCGTAGTATATGAACATCTTTTGTCAAAAGCAAGGTCCAAATCACTAGTGAGAGAAAAGCACATAAAAGCTTCCACGGCCTTTCACTTCACATACAGACAAGTGCTAAAGATAAGAAAATGTAGGGGTAATCAATGCTGCAAAAGTTCTGATGGAGTTGGTAATTAGTATAACCACTGTGGAAAACAATTTGTTTTCAACAACATTAATAATGAGTAATGTTTGCCTATTGCTTACCTATGTGGTAAATATTGTGCTAAATAATTTACAATTATTATGTCATTTGGTCCAAAAGACAACCGAGAGAAAGAGAGACAGAGAGAGAGAGAGAGATGCTATTATTATCCCCATTTTACAGATGAGGAAACTGAAGCAAACAGGGGTAAAGTGACTTGCCCAGAGTGACATAATTGGTCTGAGGATGTGTTGAACTTAAGTCTTTTTGACTCCAAGATTTACTCTTTATCTAAGGCATCAGCTACATGACCAAATATTTATTTATTCAAATAAAGTGGTTAAAACATCTATACTATTTGACTATGAGTAAATAAATGTAGGCATGTAGAATAATTAGGTAACTGTCAAAAATAAAGTCCCCATATACACCAATATATGCTAAGTAGCATTTTTGTGTGTGGTAGCAATGACATGAAAACCAAGTAGATGCCCATCATCTGGGGAATTCCTAAATAAAATTGTGGAATTTGAACGTAATGGAATAATACTATTATATAAGAAGTGATGAACAAGATGATTATAGAGAAGCACAGAAGGTAGAATAAGTAATGCCAAGAAACTATGTATATACACACAGAGATATACATATATATATCAATGTGTATATTTATGTATATATGTATGCATATATATATGTGTGTGTGTGTGCACTCCAAAAATGCAAATGGAAAGAACTGACAAGAAAAAATCTACAAAACAGTACAACAAAAAGGTGTTTTGTAAATTGGCTCCAAAGAATATATACATGTGTGCACACCTGTGTAAGTGTTCACATGTGTATGCATGTTCATTATATGCATATACACATAACGCACATACACATGCATGTATATGCGCATACCCATACAGACACACATGCACACATGTATCTATGTATGTGTACATAGACACATATGTGTATTCATGCATACATGCACACACATATATGAAGAACCTTTCTCTCTGTCCTGCCCCCTTGACCTTTGCTCCTGTTAGCACTGATGAGGAGCTCAAATATGTGAAGCATTGCATCATTGCCTATAATTTCACATTTTTTTTCCACATACTAATTGTTTTCTTCTTTTTCTTTTTTGGTTTAAAAGAAGTTGCTATGAGAGATGATTTTCTAAGAGGCAGAAGGGGAAAAGATTGTGGACATAGGAGAAATAAAAGAGATATAAAAAAGAAAAGATTCAAATATCATCATTTAAATAGAAAAGAATGCTAGTGGAATAGATGAGGAAAAACAAAAAAACAATTAGGCAAGAGTGGCAGAGAGACAAAGAAATAGAGACAGAGACAGAGAGATTTAAGAAATATCAGGGCAAAAACATTTCTCAAAAATCCAAAAGAATGCAATCCAAAGTGTGCAGTGTGCTCCCCCAAAAATGTCTTCATCACTGAGGAATTTCAAGCAGAGGTCAAGGGATTCTTTTATAAGTTGTATAGATTGGAAACAATGACTTCTGAAATCTCTTCCAAATTAGAGATTCTGTCATTCTGTGATAGAAGTGTGAGGAAACAAATGGAAAAGGAACCAAACACTTTCGTTTTTCAACTTCTCAAATATTCAATAACTATTATTGAAATTCTAAATGGTATTGCTTCAAAATCTGTTGTATTTTTCCTAAATTCATATATAATGAATAACTATTTAGGATTAATAAAAAGAAACACGTGATGGGGGAAGACTCCTTTAAGCAATTCATTGTTAAAATATAAACTAACAATTTTGTTTTATTTTTTTAAGTTACAAAAGATTGTTCTCATAAAGCACCTTTACCAGGTTGACCTGTTGCATTGCATTAGAGAAAAGGCCACTCTGTCCTAAAAGACGGAGAGAGAGAGACAGAGAGAGAGAGAGAGAGAGAGAGAGAGAGAGAGAGAGAGAGAGAGAGAGAGAGAGAGAGAGAGAGAGACAGAGACAGAGAGACAGAGAGAGACAGAGACAGAGAGACAGAGAGACAGAGACAGAGAGACAGAGAGAGAGAGAGAGACAGACAGAGAGAGAGAGAGAAAGAGCGAGCTCATTGGTACTTAACCTAAATTCTATCTTACCAAGTGTAATATTTTTCTCTCTATTTAAATAAATTCAATGAATTAGGGAATGGCTGAACAAACTATGTCATGAAAATATAATGAAATATTGGGTCTATTAGTTGTGGTCACAATATTAATGCCTACTAATTTTCAGACATTTCTCTAGGTGCTGAGAATATAAAGACAAAGTATATGATAGTCAATGCAATTTATGCAGCTTATTAAACATTGCCTCTTGATGTAAGAGAAATATTAATTCTTTACATATTTATTACAAAAATTTGACGTGGGCATATTTAGTGATACATTTGATAAAAATACATATTAATTTTATTTTGCTAATATAAAATTATTAATATCACTTATATAAAAATTTAATGAAATGAAGAGATGAGAGATATTCTATGGCTACATTTTTTTTTGGTTTTCTTTCCTAAAAGATTGTCTCTGAAAAATAAGTTTACTTTTAAACCTTTAAGAGTTATGTAAATGTAAGCTATTTATATTGCAAACTGCTTCATTGAAACCGATAAGGCCACATGACTACTCTCATAAATTTTGTAATATAATGAGAAGCCTGATGAGGGAGACTGCTTTGAGCACTGCCCTTTGGGTGGGATATTATGTTTCATTCAACAAATTCAACAGGAAGAGTAATTTTAATTAATAGACAAGTCTGACAGTTGGCTGTTGGATGAATATTTAGTTGGATATTGCCTCTAGAGCTTTGGCTTTAGTTAAATTATTCTTATCTAAAGGAAAGAATTAGTTTGTGACTGTGTTATCCAAACAATATGACAGCCCATCACAAAGCAATTATTTCAGAAATTATAACACTTCAGAGCATGATACCTTCCTGACCCAGAAAGATATGGAATTGGTATGTGAAGTACTATAAATAAACAAAACAGAAAGAAGTAAAAGATATGAGAGAGATGAGAATTCCATATCTGATCAGAAGAGATCCTTTATTAAATACCAAGCCCAGTGCACTATATGTAAAAAATACCTAATAAATGTTTATTAACTTGAGTTTATTGAATGAAATACACTCTGATACAAAGGGTGACACTCACAACTAAGATCACATCCTCTCTACATTGAAGTAAGTACACACACACAAACACACACACACACACACACACACACACACACACACACACACACACACACACACACACACTGATCAGTCTCCATGCTACTTCACTATTGATCTACAATTAACTTGAGAGAGAGAGAGAAAAACAGAGAGTTCTTCTTCCAGGATCTTAGTTTTCTTTACTCTTTCTTAATTATGTTCCCTTCTCCTATTTGGTTCATTAAATTACATATTTTCCCATTATAATTTTGGACAATAATGGGATTTAATAGGGAAGAATATAAAGTTTTATAATTGAGTTCATAGTATCAACTTTAGAAATTCTTCTGTCTAGAACTCCAGAAATATATCTAGACAATAGCTGGAAAAAAAATCTATGAGTTTTAGTGGATTGCAAATTCAATTTGAGTCAGAAGTTGGATATGGTAGTCAAAAAGAGGGCTTGAGTTGCAGCGTGAGGCGTGTCTTCCAGCAATAAGAAGGTGATATATTCTCTGGTTTCTATCCTTGTCAAGGTTCTCTGGAGTTTTGAGTTTAATTTAGGACATCACACTTTCATGAAGGATATTGATAAAAAGGAAAGCATTCTGAGGAATATTACCATGATGATCATGATGGCAATGAGCTTTTGAGTCCACGGCATATGGTTGAAGGAACTGAAAATATTGATGTTCTCTAAGAAAATACTTCGGGGAAACTATCTTCAACAATTTAAAGGGCTATCATGTCGAAGAAATTTATTTTGCTTGTTTCCAGAAAGTGGAACCAGAAGCAATGGGAAAAATTTAGGATAGATGAGAAGAAAACAAAAATCAAAAGAAAACAATTTAACAATTATGCTTGCCCAAGATGGAATGAGTTGTCTTAAGATACTGAGGATTCCCACTCATTGGAGAACTTCAAATGGAGACTGAATGATCATATCAAGTATGTCATTCATGGAGATTCCTTCCAGTTATGGGTTAGACCAGAAGTGATGTTTCCAAATTCTGGAATCTCATTTTTTCACTTCTTATTAGATTGTGAGATACTTAGGGGTAGGTTGTTTGCCTCTTCCTGTATCGCTATCACTTAGCATAGTGTTTGACACAGAGTGGGGACTTAATAGAGTCTATTAATTAATTAATTCATTTATATTGATTGACTGTAATGGTGATAGTCCGTCGTAGATCATGTCCACACCAGGGATGGTAGATAGTGTAGGTAAGGCATAGAATTATGAAAGTATGATGCAAATCTGAGACATAAATCCACTTAGGACAGAGACAGAAATTTGGCTTAGCAGGTGAAAGAGATGATATACTTTCTCTCTGGGCTTGGGTCTTTTCTCAGTCCTGACTTGGCTTTGTTATAAATGGGAGAGATTTCAGAGTTGTTTTATTTTTTTAACTACGGAACGTTGGTTCACTTACTAAAACTGAAGCCCAAAGTTACTGGGCAATCATTAGGAAAAAAAAATTATTGCTTTGTATATAGCCTAGTTTTCAGAAAAACAAATCTATAAAAGTATATTCAACAGATAATCATGAGGCACCATGAGGTCTCTGTCCTAGGGGGAGCAAACCTGTTTTAAACCAAAGAATTAGGAAAAAAAGACCAAGGTAGAGATACTTAGGGAAGGGGAAAATTTTAATGCTGAAGGGCATTAGCTATCTGGGCTGGTCTTACTATTTCATGCCTATCTAGACCTAAGATACTCTAGGTCTAGGGAAAATACGCCTCAGATTTCAGAGAGCAAAGCGGGCAAAGTTTCTATGAGTTCTGGGATTTGTTACTGCTTACCTTAAAAAGCTGAATTAAAACAATAACAACCACAATACCACATTATCTTCCCTAGCAGAGGTTTTCAGCTGAGCCAAAAGCTAGAAGTAGTGAAGAAAATAGCAAAAATTTGACTACAGAAAAATTCACAAAGTTCCAGAAAGCACTTACATTGAATTAATATCTGCCCACCTCCAGCAGAATGTTGTGGAATATCAGAAAGTAAATACTGTGAAGTCTGAAAGAGTAGATGGGAACAGACCCATCATTCATAGATGACAAAATGAGTACATATCCCCATTATATATAATGCTTGCTCATGGTTTTATGTAGATTCTGCATATTATTTTTAATGAAGGCTTCATTTATTCCTATGCTCTCCAGTAATTTCAATATGAGTGGGTGCTGCATTTTTGTCCAAAGCTTTTTCTGCATTTGTTGAGATAATCATGTGGTTTCTGTTAGTTTTGTTGTTGACGTGATCAATAATGCTGACAGTTTTCCTAACATTGAACCAGTCCTGCATTCCTGGTATAAATCCTACTTCATCAAAGTATATTATTCTCATGATAAATTACTGTAATCTTTTTGCAAATATCTTATTTACAATTTTTGCATCTATATTTATTAGGGAAATTGGTCTGTTTTTTTCTTTCTCTGTTTTGGCTCTTCCTGGTTTAGATATCAACACCATATTTGTATCTTAAAAAGAATTTCCTTCTTTGCCAATTTTAATTGAATTCACTTGTAAATCCATCTGACCCTGAGAATTCTTCCTAGAAAGTTCATTGATGGCTTGTTCAATTTCTTTTTCTGAGAAGGGATTATTTACGTATTTTAATTCTCTTCTGTTAATCTGGTCAATCTATATTTTTGTAAATATTCATCCACTTCAATAAGATTGTCATATTTGAGGGGGCGGAGCCAAGATGGCGGAGTAGAAAGACGCACATACACATAGTTCTGAACCCACAACCCATAGAACATCTGTATAAAGTAACTCACAGCGAATTCTGGAGCAGTGAGGCCACAGAACAGTGGAGTGAAGGAGATTTCTGTTCCAGAGGGACCTGCAAATCTCTCGCAAAAGGTCCGTCATGCTGCCCAGCCCAGCCCTGCCGCGGCCGCAGCACTGAGAGGAACAGATCAGAGCAGGCTTCAGGGACGGGATCTCCAGCAGCCGTGCAGGTCCCTTCACCCACAGGTGACAGGGGTCTGTGAGAGGGTCTCCTTGGTGGGTCAAGAGGGGAGTGGGGTGCCCCCACAACTCAGGCCCCCTCGGGAGGCAGAAGCTGAGGCAGCGGCAGACCAGGGCTCCCCAAGCAGGCAGGAGCCTGGATCCATTGTTGAAGGTCTGTGCACAAACCCCCTGAGGGAACTGAGCCTGAGAGGTGGCCCTGCCCAGACCTGAGCACCTGAAATTAATCTCACACTGAATAGCAGCCCTGCCCCTGCTGAAGTCCCGAGACTGGGGAGAAGCATTTGAATCTCAGACCCCAAGCGCTGGCTGGGAGGATTAGGAGGTGAGGTGGGTGTGAGGAGAATATTCAGAGGTCAAGTCACTGGCTGGGAAAATGCCCAGAAAAGGGAAAAGAAATAAGACTGTAGAAGGTTACTTTCTTGGTGAACAGGCATTTCCTCCCTTCCTTTCTGATGAGGAAGAACAATGCTTACCATCAGGCAAAGACACAGAAGTCAAGGTTTCTGTGTCCCAGCCCACCCAGTGGGCTCATGCCATGGAAGAGCTCTAAAAGAATTTTCAAAATCAAATTAGAGAGGTGGAGGAAAAGCTGGGAAGAGAAATGAGAGACATGAAGTCAAAGCATGAACAGCAGGTCAGCACCCTGCTAAAGGAGACCAAAAAAAATGCTGAAGAAAATAACACCTTGAAAAATAGGCTAACTCAATTGGCAAAAGAGGTTCAAAAAGCCAATGAGGAGAAGAATGCTTTCAAAAGCAGAATTAGCCAAATGGAAAAGGAGATTCAAAAGCTCACTGAAGAAAATAGTTCTTTCAAAATTAGAATGGCACAGATGGAAGCTAATGACTTTATGCAAAACCAAGAAATCACAGAACAAAGAGAGAAGAATGGAGAAATGGAAGATCATGTGAAATATCTCATTTGAAAAACAACTGACCTGGAAAATAGATTCAGGAGAGACAATTTAAAAGTTTTGGGACTACCTGAAAGCCATGATCAAAAGAAGAGCCTAGACATCATCTTTCATGAAATTATCAAGGAAAACTGCCCTGAGATTCTAGAACCAGAGGGCAAAATAAATATTCAAGGAATCCACAGAACACTGCCTGAAAGAGATCCAAAAAGAGAAACTCCTAGGAACATTGTGGCCAAATTCCAGAGTTCCCAGGTCAAGGAGAAAATATTGCAAGCAGCTAGAAAGAAACAATTCAAGTATTGTGGAAATACAATCAGGATAACACAAGATCTAGCAGCTTCTACATTAAGGGATTGAAGAGCATGGAATAGGATATTCCAGAAGTCAAAGGAACTAGGACTAAAACCAAGAATCACCTACCCAGCAAAACTGAGTATAATACTTCAGGGGAAAAATTGGTCTTTCAATGAAATAGAGGACTTTCAAGCATTCTTGATGAAAAGACCAGAGCTGCAAAGAAAATTTGACTTTCAAACACAAGAATGAAGAGAAGCATGAAAAGGTGAACAGCAAAGAGAAGTCATAAGGGACTCCCTAAAGTTGAACTGTTTACATTCCTACATGGAAAGACAATATTTGTAACTCTTGAAACTTTTCAGTATCTGGGTAGTGGGTGGGATTACACACACACACATACACACACACATGCACACACACGTAGAGACAGAGAGTGAATTGAAGAGGATGAGATCATACCTTAAAAAAAATGAAATCAATCAGTGAGAGAGAAATATACTAGGAGGAGAAAGGGAGAAATGGAATGGGGCAAATTATCTCTCATAAAATAGGCAAGCAAAAGACTTATTAGTGGAGGGATAAAGAGGGGAGATGAGAGAAAAACATGAAGTTTACTCTCATCACATTCCACTAAAGGAAAGGATAAAATGCTCACTCATTTTGGTATGAAAACCTATCTTACAATACAGGAAAGTGGAGGATAAGGGGATAAGCAGGGTGGGGGGGATGATGGAAGGGAGGGCATGGGGAGGAGGGAGCAATTTGAGGTCGACACTCATGGGGAGGGATAGGATCAAAAGAGAATAGAAGTAATGGGGGACAGGATAGGATGGAGGGAAATATAGTTAGTCTTATACAACACAACTCTTATGGAAGTCATTTGCAAAACTACACAGATTTGGCCTATATTGAATTGCTTGCCTTCCAAAGGGAAGGGGTGGGGAGGGAGGGAAGTAAAGAAGTTGGAACTCAAAGTGTTAGGATCAACTGTCGAGTAATGGTCTTGCCACTAGGAAATAAGAAATACAGGTAAATGGGTATAGAAAGTTATCTGGCCCTACAGGACAAAAGAGAAGACGGAGACAAGGGCAGAGAGGGATGATAGAAGAGAGAGCAGATTGGTCATAGGGGCAATTAGAATGCTTGGTGTTTGGGGGGGCAGGGGATAAAAGGGGAGAAAATTTGTAACCCAAAATTTTGTTAAAATGAATGTTAAAAGTTAAAAAAATAAATTAAAACAGAAAGAAAAAAAGATTGTCAAATTTATGGGCATAAAATTGGGAAAAGTAATTTCTAATTATTGTTTTGATTTCTTCTTCTTTGGAGGTGAGTTTGCCCTTTTCATTTTTTATACTGGTAATTTGGTTTTATTCTTTTTTATATCAAATTGTCCAAAGTTTTATCAATTTTATTGTTTTTTTTTCATGTAACCAGCTCTTATTTTTACTTATTAGTTCAATAGTTTTCTTAATTTCAATTTTATTAATCTCTCCTTTGGTTTTCAGTGTTGCTAATTTGGTATTTAATTGGGGATTTTCAGTTAGTTCTTTTTCTAGCTTTTTCAATTGCATGCCCATTGCATTGATCTTCTGTTTTTCTTTTTATTCATGTAAGCATTTAGAGATATCAAACTTCCCCTGAGAACTTCTTTTCCTGTATCCCATAAGTTTTGGTAGATTGTCTCATTATTGTCATTTTCTTGAATGAAGTTATTGGTTCTTCCTATAATTTTTTGACCAATTTATTCTTTAGGATTAGATTATTTAGTTTCCAATTAATTTTGATCTATCTTTCCATGGCCCTTTATTACATATAATTTTTATTGCCTCATGAGCTGAGAAAGGATTCAATGACTATCTCTGACTTCCTGCACTAGATTGTGAGGTTTTTATGCCTTAATACATACAGTATTTTATGTATATATGGTCAGTTTTATGTATGTATCATATATCACTGAGAAAAAGTTTTATTCCTTTCTATCTTCATTCCATTTTCTCCAGAGGTCTATCATGTCTACTTTTTCTAGAATTGTATTCACCTCCTGACCTTTTTTCTTGTTTATTTTGAGGTTAGATTTATCAAGTTCATAGAGGGGTAGGTTGAAGTCCCTGACTAGTATAATTTTGTTGTCTATTTCTTCCTGTAACTCCCTTAATTTCTACTCTAAGAATTTGGATGCCATATCACTTAGTGCATATATGTTTAGTAATGATGTTGTTACATTGTCTTTGGATCCTTCCAGCAAGATGTAGTTTCCTTCTTTATCTCTTTTGATTAGATCTTTTTTTGCTTTTGATTTGTCTGAGTTTAGAATTGCTACCACTGCATTTTTTTAAGCTTTTTTATTCATATAAATTTATTTATTTTCAGTTTTCAACATTCACTTTCACAAAATTTTGAATTTCAAATTTTCTCCCCATCTCCCCTGTACCCCAAACCCAAGGCAGCATGCATTCTGAATGCCTTTTCCTCCAATCTCCCCTCACTTCTATCATCACCCCATAACCCTCCCTTCTATTTTCCTGTAGGGTAAGATAGATTTCTGTACCCAAGCTCAAGCGTCATTTATTTTGCTTCAGCTTTTTACTTTTACCCGCTGTGTATCCCTCTATTTCAAATACATTTCTTGTAAACAACATATTGTGGGATTATGTTTTTTAATCCATTCTGCTAGCCACTTACATTTCCTGGGATAATTCATCCCATTTACATTCACAGTTATGATTATCTGTATCTTTCTCTCCATTCTATTTTCCCTCCTGTTTATTTTTTTATTTCCCCCTTCTCCCTTCCCCTATTCGAAAGAGCTCTAATTTTGACTACCACCTCCCTCAATCTTCTCTCCCTTCTGTCAGTCCACCTTCCTTTACTTTCCCTTTTCCCTTACTATTTCTTCCATGCCTTCTAATTACTCCCTCCGTTTTCTTTCCCCTTTCCCCTCCTCCTGCCTGTTGAGCAAGTTAGATTGCTATGTTTAACTGAGTATGTTATTCACTCATTGAACAAAATCTGATGAGAGTAAAGCTCAAACAAAGCTCAGCTCCCTCCCTTCTTTCCCTCTACAATAATATATTTTTGTTCCTCATCATATGATGTAATTTACCCTTTTCTGTCTCCTCTTTTCCTCTTCTCCCGTCACAATCCTTTGGTATCCTTTAATCATTTTTTTATCATCACAGTTAATATACAACACTCCCTGTTTCTATATATAATCGTTTTCAATGTCATAATACATATAGCATTCTCAATATCAACAAATATATATGGGAGGATATAGGGTTGTAAACAGTTTACCATGTTGAATAGCAAGTTTTTCTTTTCTTTTTTTTCCGGTTTATCTTTTATGCCTCTCTTGAGTCTTGTATTTGGAGATCAAACTTTCTGTTGAGCTTTGGCCTTTTCATCAGGAAGGTCTGTAAATTCCTAATTTCATTGAATGTCCCTCTCCTTGCCTGAAAGATTATGCTCAATTTTTCTGAGTAATTGATTCTTGGTTGTAGTCCAAGTTCCTTTGACTTATGAAATATCATATTCCAATCCCTCTGATTTTTTTATGTAAAAGCTTCAAGGTCTTGTGTGATCCTGACTGTCATTCCTCTATATTTGAATTGTTTCTTTTTGTTTCCTTCAAACTTTTCTCTTTAGCCTGATAGTTTTGGAATTTGCCAGCAATGTTCCTTGGCATTTTCAATTTGGGATCTCTTTCAGGAGGTGACTGGTGGATTCTTTTGATGACAGTTTTGTCCTCTGGATCAGGGACTTCCAAGCAGTTTTCATTGATGATTTGTTGGAATATCCTGTCCAGGTTTTTTTTTTCATCTTGGCTTTTTGGTAGACCAATAATTCTTAGATTTTCTCTCCTGAATCTGTTTTCTAGATCAGTTGTTTTTCCAATGAGGTATTTTAGATTTTCTTCTATTTTTTTCACTCTTTAGATTTTGTTTGACTAATTTTTGATGCCTCATAAAGTCAATAGCTTCTACTTGCCCATTTCAAATTTTTAACAATTATTTTCTTCACTTAGTTTTTGTACCTCCTTTTCCATTTATCCAGTTTTCCCTTTTAAGTAATTATTTTCTCCAGTTAGATTTTATACCTCTTTGTCTTTTGGCCAATTTTACTTTTTAAGGAGCTGTTCTCTTTAGTGAATAATTTTTTTCACTTTTTTCAATTGTATTTTTAAAATCATTGATCAATTTCTCTTCTACCTCTGCAATCTGACTTCTAAAATCCTTCTTGAACTCTTCCAAGAATTGTTTTTGGTCTTGAGACCAGTTCATTTTCCCTTTTGAGGTTTCAGATGTGAGTATATTGTCAGTGCTGTCCTCTTTTGAATTTGTATTTTGGTCTTCTCTGTCTCCATAATAATAGTCTATTGTCTTTGCTTTTCTGATTTGCTCCTTGCTCATGGTGATTGCCTTTTTACTGTCTTTTAAAATGAATCTCTGCTTCTGAGACACAAGGTGCTCTTTCCCTCATTTCTTGTGCTGGGAGCTTGGGGCCTGGTTACTGGGTTTATGTGTTGTGGACTCTGGTTTTTTAAGCTAGAAGTTATATAAACTTCTATCTTACCTCATCCTGAGCTGGCTGGTGTTTGCCAAGGCCAAGGCCAGGTGAAGTCTTTCTGAGTTTCCTCAGGTTACACTGAACATTGTGGCATGAGGTGTGGTGGAGGGGTGGTCTCACTACAGGTCTCCTGCTCCCCCAGTTTTGTGCTAGAGCACAGGGAGGCTCAATGGCTGGTGAATCCCCATCTGAACTGCTGTCTGCCCAATTCCCCTGGCTGTGCTAAGGCACTTCTGGGGTCTTGGTGTTAACACTTACAGGCTCCACCCTTCTCATGCTCAGGATCTCCTGTTGTTCCACTGAGGTAGTGCTTGCTGGGATGCCTCTGGTCCTGCACTGTTCCCTTCAGTCAAAGCAAGAGGGACTCTTCTCATTGATCTCCCTAGTCTCTTGAGCTAAAAATCTGCTGTACTCCTTCTGTTAGCTCCACTATTCCAAGATTTTTCTGGGTCAATATTTTCTGGGTTTTTCAAGGTCAACAAGGGGCACTTAAAGTTTACTACACCATCTTGGCTCCCAGAAGTGCAAGTAGATAACAATTAAATATTTATTCTATGGGCTGATAGCTCCAAGAGTGGCTGCTACTGCTACCATGGACACTGTGCTTCTCTCACTCCATGCCATAGGACTCCTGTCCTGTGCTGAGAGGATTGGGAGTCCATACTGCCACTTCTGATTCAGTCTTCACAGGTCATTCCTACTCTACTATGGCCAAGTCTGTGCCAGTGCAGCCTGCATGCTCTGTGCTCCCCCAGCCCCATGTAATACATCTTGCTCATTGACCTTCTGGGCTCTCCTGGGCTGTAAATATGCCACACTCTGTCTTATAGTGAATGTTGCCACTGTAAAATTTGTTCAGGTTCACTTTTCAGAGATATCTGAAGGAGTTTGTGGAAGAGTTCACTCTGCCATCTTGGCTCCACCCCCTATTTCTCATTCTTTGGGATTATAGAAAATTATGTTAATTGCACTTTCACTTAAAAATTTAAGTTAATACCTCCCTTTCCCCCACTTTGATCCTCTCTTTCTCTGGGTTATACAACTCTGTTTCTCTCAGACTTTCTTTATGTGACATTGTTTCTCTAATTATTACCTTCTTGCTCACTTTCTTCAGTTGGTGATAATAGTAATGATATAATATAGGGCATTTTAGGTTTGTAAAGCTCTGCAAATATTATCTCACTTTATAATGACAATTATCCTGAAAGATGAGCATTATTATTATCTCCCCCTTTACATATTAGGAAACAGAAACAGGCACTTGACTTGCCTGAGGACATATAGCTCCTAAATATCTGGGACTGCATTGGAACTCAAATCTTTTAGGCTAGAAGGCTATTCGTTCTAGTAATTTAGATCACAAAACCTTTACAGCTTAGTAGATAACCTTTGAGAGATCCTGTGTCTCCCAAATTCCATCACTTTGTGACCTAGCTGTGGGGGAGTTTCTTTAATTTTACTTGTGCAAATACTCAAATCAGAGTCATAACTAGGACTTCTTAAAACACCTGTAGTATATGACTTATAGTGAGGAATAGAGTGAATGTGGAAGAGAATAGGGACAGAAAGCCTAGGAGACAGTTATGAAGATTCTGGGAATTCAATCAGGTAGAGCGGATTGGTGGGATCAGAATGACAGTGGAGAATTTTGCCACAGCTTACCATCTGGTTATTTACTATCTATCTTACCAGATAGTAAATATCTGTCAAAGCAGTTGCTAAGCTCTATTGTTTCTCAGTATAGACCATAGAATAGAGAAAATAATCCTGCATTTGGAGTTAGAAGGCCTGTATTTAAAATCCTGGTTCTGTCATTTTTTCCCCTAGTGACCTTAGGAAATTAACACTGTCTCTGGATATCAGTTTTATTATTTTTAAAATGAGAGGGCAGGATGAGATGGCCTCTGAGGTCCTCCCATCTCTGAATTTACATTTCTATGACAGAAAGTGCTATCAGCACCTCCTAAATATGGTGATCTTTAAATTTGGTGTTCTCTGGCAAAGACACAGATCCCATGGTCTAGCTATAGTTCAGTCTCATCTGATGGCATACAGTTTTTCTCCCTGAAAGATCCCAAAATTGAAATCTATTTTCAGCTTAGTAGGGTCTAGCAGAGGTTGCATTCCATTGGTGGAGCCTCTGAAGATCCATAACCATTTCCCCACCATGATTAGTCATAAGAACAATAATTATTTGTAATTAATATGACCTTTGTAAAAATATTCCTTCTGAAGTTAAACATCATCCTCCTGAAGCACTCTGACTAGATTAGGGAGAACATAGGAGACAATTATCCCTTTTGATGTAGGTCCATGCAATTCACTTTTTTGAGCTGTCATAGCAACCTTATGGCTCACACTGAACTTGTACTCAACTTCTGTCCCTTGAACAAGTACTGCTATTATATCAGATCTGTTTCCTTTTTACTTGTGAAATTTCTTTACTGATGCCAAACTCTGGACTTAACACTTCTCCTTGTTAACGCTGACTTTGTTAGTTTAGACCAATGTTTTGGATTGTGAAGCTTTTGTTTTTAATTTTGTTTCTTTCATGAAACATACACCCTCACCCCAGCTTTGAATGAATTTGCAAAACTGATGTTTTGTTATCCTACTAAGTTTATGTGGAAGAAATGTAAAAGAGCATATGTGTCTGGAGTATTCAGGCAGAAACCCAGGATGGAAAAGTATGTCTTCAAATAGTAGGAAAAATGAAAAATGTAGGTCCTAGAAAAATGACCATATCTGGGAATCTGTCACAAAAAAATATATTTTTGCCCCCAAAAGTTATTCTTGATTGAGATCTAGTCAAAATGGTCCTTTCAATGCTGTATACTAAATGCACTTAATCTCACATATATCAAAGTAAGAGTTTTGTTTCCAGCATTTTAAGTACTTTCAAGCAAACTAGGAGGGAGTTATTAGGGCAAGATATTTCTTTATTAAGAAGAACTGAGATGAATCACAGTCATGATGCCTACGACCTTGTATGACTTTGCACAAACCAAATTAATTTCTCAGAATCTCAGTTTTCTCATTTGTAAAATGTTGGTGTCCCAGGGACTATTCTACACCTGGTATAATGGATTACCAAGAGCTTAAGGGTTTAAATAAACTGTCCTTTTACTTATAACATATTCTAATACTTTCAAGTAGAAGAAGTTCTTGGATGTTTAGAGATGATAGTACATGTTTGTAATCACTACTACCAGCCTAATTATTGCTATTAGTATGCTATAGGCAGTGGATCTCTTGAGTTCAGGAGTTCTGAGGTGCAGTAATGCTAAAGCTGATAGGCTGTTCACATTGATTCTTACTCCAGTCTCGGGGTGGGGCAACACAAGGAGAAGTAGAGAGAAGTGAACTGATTGAGGTTGGAAATGAGCATGCCAAAGCTCCTATGTTGCTGTTGTGTTTGCAATGTACTTGGCTAAGTAGGAGGAAAGAAGAAGGAAGAGAAAGGAGGAGGAGAAGAAAAAGAAAGAGGAGGACAGGTAGGAAAAAGAGAAAGGGAGTAGAAGAAGACAGAGGAGGAGGAAAAAGGAGAGGAGAAGGAAGAGGAAGGAAAATTGGAAAAGGAGAAGAGGGAGAAAGGGAAAGAGGAGAAGAAAGGGAGGAGGAAATGGAGAAAGAAAAGGAGGAGAAGGGAGAGGAGGAACAGGAGGGGGAAGAAAAGGGAGAAGAGGAGAAGAGGAAGGAAGAAGAAGATTCTTAGGGTGGGTAAATAGCAGTGCAAAGGATTAACAAAATAATACCTTCTAGCATGATAGTTTGGGACAGCTAGATGGTGGAGGAGATAGAATACTAGACCTGGAGTCAGCAAGACTCGTCTTTGTTAATTCAAATCTGGTCTCAGACAATTATTAGTTGTGTGACCCTGGACAAATCACTTAATCCTGTTTGCCTCAGTTTCCTCATCTGTAAAATAAGCTGGAGAAGAAAATGGCAAACCACTACAGTATATTTATTTTGTTTTTAATTCAATCAATTGTTTTAATACTAATTTATTTTACATCACTTTGTAACATGTCCAATTTTTCTCCCCATCTCTCCCCTCCCCCCACCCCTAACACCTTGCATTCTGATTACTCCTTCCCTCAATGAGCCCTCCCTTCTATCACACTCCCACCCTTCTCTTATCCCCATCTTCTCTCTCTTTTTGTAGGGCAAGATAAATTTCTATACCCCATTACCTGTCTTTCTTATTTCCCAGTTATATGCAATAATAATTCTCAACACTTGTTTCTAATACTTTGAATTCCAACTTCTCTCCCTCCTTCCCTCACTACCTATCCCCACTGAGAAGGCAAGCAACTCAATACAGACTAAATATGTGTTGTTTTGAAAAAGACTTCCATAGTAATCATGTTGTGCGATACTAACTATTTTGCCCTCTTCCCTACTCTATCCCTCCTTATTTTTTTATTCCCTCATTTGACCTTGTCCCTTCCCAAAAGTGTTTATTTCTAGTTACTCCCTTCTCCCATTTACCATCCCTTCTATCATTCCCCTCACACCACTTGTTGCCTCCTCCCCTACTTTCCTGTAGTATAAGATAGGTTTTCATACCAAATTTAGTGTGCATGTTATTTCCTCCTTAAGTTATATGTGGAGAGAGTAGTTTCACTTTTCCCCCTCTCCTTCTCCCTTTTCTCCTCCATTGAACAAGATTTTTGTTTATCTCTTTTATGAGTTATAGCCTGCCCCATTCCATTTCTTCCTTTCTCCTCTCAGTATTTTCCTCCCTCACCCCTTAATTTTTGTTTTATTTTGTTTTGTGGATATCATCTTTTCTGATTCAACACAGCTTGTACTCTCTGGCTATCTGTGTGTGTGTGTGTGTGTGTGTGTGTGTGTGTGTGTGTGTACAATCCCTCCACCAACCCAAATACTGAGAAAAGTCTCAAGAGTTATGTTTTCTTTTCATGTAGGAATGTAAACAGTTCAGCTTTAGAAATCTTTTATGATTTCTCTTTTCTGTTTACCTTTTCATGATTCTCTTGATTCTTGTGTTTGAAAGTCAAATTTTCTCCTCAGTTCTGGTCTTTTTATCGTGAATAGTTGAAAGTCCTCTATATCATTGAATGACTCTCTTGAAGTATTAAACTCAGTTTTGCTGGGTAGGTAATTCTTGGTTTTAATCCCAGTTTCTTTGACCTCTGGAATATCCTATTCCAAGCCCTTCGATCCCTTAATGTTGAAGCTGCCAGATCCTGTGTTATCCTGACTTTATTTCCACAATACTTGAATTGTTTCTTTCTAGCTTCTTGCAGTGTTTTCTCCTTGACCTGGGAACTCTGAAATTTGATCACAATATTCCTAGGAGTTAGTCTTTTCAGGTCTCTTTCAGGAGGTGATTGGTGTATTCTTTCAATATTTATTTTGCCCTCTGGTTCTAGAATATAAGGAGAGTTTTCCTTGATAATTTCATGGAAGATAATGGCTAGGCTCTTTTTTGATCATGGCTTTCAGATAGTCCATAATTTTTAAATTATCTCTCCTGGATCTTTTATCCAGGTCAGTTGTTTTTCCAATGAGGTGTTTCACATTATCTTCTATTTTTTCAGACTTTTGGTTTTGTTTTCTAACTGCTTGGTTTATCTCATAGTCATTCATTTCCTTGAACTCAATTCTCTCTTTCAGAGAAATATTTTATTCAATGAGTTTTTGAATCTTCTCCTCCATTTGGCTAATTCTGCTTTTTAATGCCTCCTCCTCATTGACTTTTTGGACCTCTTTTTCCAATTGAGTTAGCCTCTTTTTAAATGTTTTATTTTCCTCAGCATTTTTTTAGTTCTCCTTTAGCAAGCTGCTAACTCACTTTTCAAGCTCTTCTGTTGCCTGAAATCAGTTTAAGTTCACTTTGGAGGCCCTGGAGGCAGGGTTCTTAGCTTCCTGTGACAGTAAGCCTTGTTCTTCCTCATTGGAAAGGATGGGAGGAGACACCTGTTCACCAAGAAAGTGACCGTCTTACTTTTTTCCCCTTATTTGAGCATTTTCCTATCCAGTTACTTGACTTCTGAATCCTTTGTCAAGAGATTAGACTCAGCTGCTTGGCTCCCCTGGGTTTTGGGTGGGCAGAGCTGTCACTTAGGGCTGAGGTTTAGATCAGCTGCTCTCTATCACCAGAGGCTTTAAGCTGAATTGCCTGGACAATGGACCCAGGTTGCTTTCTGGTCTCTGTAGCCTCTTGCAGTCTGCTGTTGCCTGAGACTATTGCTGGAGGAACTCCTTCCCCTTCTTGCCCCACTGGGAAAGTCCTCCCACACTGACCTTTGGAGCTTTCTTTGTTGCTTGTGGGGTGAGGTATCTGGGACCTTCCCTGCTGGGGATTCTGCCTTGGGGGCTGTTCCTGGAAACCTCTTTTGCTCTGTTGTTCTATGGCTTCTGCTGCTCTAGACTTTGTTGAGAGTCATTTTTTACAGGTATTTTGTGGTCTTTGGGGGAAGGGCTAGAGTATATGTGTCTTTCTACTCTGCCTTCTTGGCTCTGCCCCCACCACTACCATATCTTTGCCAAGAAAACTCCCCAAATGAGGTCATAAAGAGTGGAACATGACTGAAAAAATAACTGAAAGTATGATGTTAAAATAGTCAGCAAGGACATTCTCTCTAACCTCAGGACCTCCTCTGGCCCAATGGGTCTAGAGCAGGTTTATTGTCAAGGCAGTATTCATACCACAGATATGCCATGTGGTTTTGCATCACAAAGTATAACAGACTCTCCACATAGAAGGCAGAAAAAAAACAACATTTATCCAGACATCAGAAAGCCAAATCTATCATAGTAACCAAGAAGTCATTACACATTAGCATTTCAGGGGACAATGCTATTATCAAGCATTTCTCTTACCCCCTTTCTGGGGCCTTCACACACACAATACTCAGAAGGCTAGCTACGCCTTCCTGGGTCCTCTCTCCTCCACCCTAACTGCTCTCACCAAATTCCTCCTAGCTCTGCTCCACCCTTCCTGTTCCACCTGTTCAGCGAGCTCCTCCCACCAGATGTGACTTAGGCTTCCATGTGATTTAAGAAGGTTACATAACCCTATTAATGAATGGGAAAGGTCTTCAAAATCAGCAAAAATACATTAACAGTACAGATGGGTATCAGATTAATCCACCTGTGGCCAAATTTAACTATAACAGAAATTTACCACAATTTTGTTGCTTTCATAATCCCAGTTAATATTGTATGTGTGTGTATACATGTGTATGCATATGTGGTGTGTGTGTGTGTGTGTGTGTGGGCGTGTGTGTGTGTAGAGGTAACTCAAACCTCTCCAGTTACACAAATATTTTATTTTATTTTATTTTTTATTTTTTATTTAACTTTTAACATTCATTTTCACAAAATTTTGGGTTATAAATTTTTTCCCCTTTTGTCCCCTCCTGCCACCACAAAACACCAAGCATTCTGATTACCCCTATAACCAATATGCCCTCTCTTCTATCATCCCTCTCTGCCCTTGTCTCCATCCTCCTTTTTGTCCTGTAGGGCCAAATAACTTTCTATATCCCCTTACACATATTTCTTGTTTCTTAGTAGCAAGAACAGTACTCGGCAGTTGTTCCTAAAACTTTGAGTTCCAACTTCTCTTCCTCCCTCCCTCCCCACCCCTTCCCTTTGGAAGGCAAGCAATTCAATATAGGCCATATCTGTATAGTTTTGCAAATGACTTCCATAATAGTTGTGTTGTATAAGACTAACTATATTTCCCTCCATCCTATCCTGTCCCCCATTACTTCTATTCTCTCTTTTGATCCTGTCCCTCCCCATGAGTGTTGACCTCAGATTTCTCCCTCCTCCCCATTCCCTCCCTTCCATCATCCCTCCTACCCTGCTTATCCCCTTATCCCCCACTTTCCTGTATTGTAAGATAGATTTTCATACCAAAATGAGTGTGCATTTTATTCCTTCCTTTAGTCAAATATGATGAGTAAACTTCATGTTTTTCTCTCACCTCCCCTCTTTTTCCCTCCACTAAAAAGTCTTTTGCTTGCCTCTTTTATGAGAGATAATTTGCCCCATTCCATGTCTCCCTTTCTACTCCCAATATATTTCTCTCTCACTGATTGATTTCATTTTTTTAAGATATGATCCCATCCTCTTCAATTCACTCTGTGCACTCTGTCTCTATGTGTGTGTGCGTGTGTGCATGTGTGTGTGTGTAATCACACCCAGGACCCAGATATTGAAAAGTTTCAAGAGTTACAAATATTGTCTTTCCATGTAGGAATGTAAACAGTTCAACTTTAGTAAGTCCCTTATAACTTCTCTTTGCTGTTTACCTTTTCATGCTTCTCTTCATTCTTGTGTTTGAAAGTCAAATTTTCTTTGCAGCTCTGGTCTTTTCATCAAGAATGCTTGAAAGTCCTCTGTTTCATTGAAAGACCAATTTTTTCCCCTGAAGTATTATACTCAGTTTTCCTTGGTAGGTGATTGTTTTTTTTAGTCCTTGTTTTAGTCCTAGTTCCTTTGACTTCTGGAATATCCTATTCCATGCCCTTCAATCCCTTAACGTAGAAGCTGTTAGATCTTGTGTTATCCTGATTGTATTTCCACAATAATTGAATTGTTTCTTTCTAGCTGCTAGCAATATTTTCTCCTTGACCTGGGAACTCTGGAATTTGGCCACAGTGTTCCTAGGAGTTTCTCTTTTTGGATCTTTTTCAGGTGGTGATCTGTGGATTCGTTGAATACTTATTTTGCCCTCTTGTTCTAAAATCTCAGGGCAATTTTCCTTGATAATTTCATGAAAGATGATGTCTAGGCTCTTTTTTTTGATCATGGCTTTCATGTAGGCCCATAATTTTTAAATTGTGTCTCCTGGATCTATTTTCCAGGTCAGTTGTTTTTCCAATGAGATATTTCACATTCTCTTCCATTTTTTCATTCTTTTGGTTTTGTTTTGTGATTTCTTGGTTTCTCATGAAGTCATTGCCTCCATCTGTTCTATTCTAATTTTGAAAGAACTATTTTCTTCAGTGAGCTTTTGAACCTCCTTTTCCATTTGGCTAATTCTGCTTTTGAAAGCATTCTTCTCCTCATTGGCTTTTTGAACCTTTTTTGCCAGTTGGGTTAGCCTATTTTTCAAGGTGTTATTTTCTTCAGTATTTTTTTGGGTCTCCTTTAACAGGGTGTGGACCTGCTTTTCATCCTTAAGTTGCATCTCTCTCATTTCTCTTCCCAGTTTTTCCTCCACCTCTCTAACTTGATTTTCAAAATCCTTTTTGAGCTCTTCCATGGCCTGAGCCCATAGGGTGGGCTGGGATACAGAAGCCTTGACTTCTGTGTCTTTCCCTGGTGGTTAGCATTGTTCTTCCTCATCAGAAAGGAAGGGAAGAAATATTTGTTCACCAAGAAAGTAACCTTCTATAGTCTTATTTTTTTTTCCTCTTTTCTGGTCATTTTCCCAGCCAGTGACTTGACTTCTGAGTTTTCTTTTCACCCCCACCATGTCTCCAGATCTGCCCAGCCAGCGCTTGGGGTCTGAGATTCAAATGCTGCTTGCCAATCTCAGGCCTTTGGGCAGGGGCAGAGCTGCTATTCAGTGTGAGATGAAGTTCAAGTGCTCAGGTGGGGGCAGGGCCTCCTCTCAGCCTCAGTTCCCTCAAGGGGTCTATGCAGAGACCTTCAACAATACATCTGGGCTCCTGACTGCTTGGGGATCCCCTGTCTGCTCCGGCCTCCGCTGCTACCTCCCGAGGGGGCCTGAGTTATGGGTTCACCCCAGAAGACCCTCTCACCAACCTTTGGGGCCCGTGGGTGGAGGAACCTGCACGGCCACTGGAGATTCTCTCCCTGAAGCCTGCTTGAGTCTGCTCCTCTCAGTGCTGTGCAGCCAAGGCAGGGCTGGGCTTGGCCCTGGGTCCAGTGTGCGACTGACCTTTTGCGAGAGGTTTTCAGGGCTCTCTGGAACCAAAATCTCTTCTGCTCTGTTGTTCTGTGGCTTCTGCTGCTCCAGAATTTGTTGGGAGTTCTTTTTTACAGATATTTTATGGGCTGTCAGTTTGGACCTGGTGTATGTGTGTCTTTCTACTCTGCCATCTTGGCTCCACCCCCCTCCACACATATTTTAGCCCAGAACAGTTGGAGTAGATTAAACTCAAATGGGAACAGATTCCTTTGAGTAACATATTCATTTAGAAAACCACAAATTAACACGATCTATGCTTTATTGTATTTTGTTTATTTTATTAGTGCTTTCCAATTACATTTTCATCTGGTTCTGGCCATAACTGGGAATTTTATGACACATGTGGCTCATAGGCATAAATTTGATGCCTCTGAACTAGATGACAATTGAATTTCTTTCAGCTCTAAATCTGATTCCATAAACTGAAAGAAAATATTAGTAATAATTATGCAACAGATGAATATACATGGAATTTTCATGGTTTTCACTAAAGAATGTTTACCAATAGGGAAATTATGAACAAACTGTAACTGTTGCTAGATTTTTAACAATTTCTTTTTATCTCTCCTCTTCTCTGACCCAGAATAAGCTAATATACATAAAGCTATCTGAGATGACAAAAATAACCTTTTAACAGTGTAATATGTGTGTTTTAGTAACATTTTGAAATCACTAGACTACTTCTTTGGGATTTTTTAACTTTACAAAGTCATACCTCAGTATACCTCTCCCTATATCTTCAGAAGCATTCCATTTTATCCATATTGCTACAGAAATGGCAGTTTCCCTGTGTCATGGCAGAGAAAAAAGATCCCTTTCACAAAGAGATAATTTAGTTACTATTTCTGCCTAGAGATGTTCTCGTTCCTTTTCCCCCTCCTCTAGTGGATTCTGTAACATGTTTCTAATTATTTTGTTCATTGATATTCTTGAAAAGCATGGAAATTAAACTAAAATCTTTATTGTCCACAATTATCAAACAGCAAAACTTGACCTCAGGTTTCCTGTTTGGAACCTGTCATCGTCTAGTTCAATACACACCTGAAACCCATTTAGTCCAGCCCCTACCTCAGATTAGACAGGTTATTCTGCCAGAAGGAAATTTTGACTTCCCAAGGTTACACTTAAACCCCCAAATGGAAAAACAGTTAGGATCCTGTTAGGGACCCAAATTTCCAGCCCAAGTGGGGAAAACTGGAAATCACAGCAAATACTTTACTTATATTTAGTAAAATTCTACTCTCTGTTCTTTGTTCTGTCCTCTGCAACCATGTCAAATAACACTAAATCTTCTTTCCCATGACAACCCTTCAAATACTTAAAAGCACCTATTTTGTCTCTCCTATGTCTTCTCTTCTCCAGACAAAACATCCCAAATCATGATGAATTTTTTTTATTAATGCCAAAGATTAAAAATAATTTCCTTTTCCCAATTTTCTAGTTGGAGGTCAAACTGAGATATGAACCTGAGACATAAAAGGATATGATCAGATGTTTTAAGAGATGACCTATGAACTTTTAAAAGTATCTATAGATATTCAACTCTTATAAATTTCTAGAACTCTAATTCAACTACTCTTCTCCTATAAAAATTAAAAATTTTTAGCCTTTGTTGAAGGAAACACTTCAATAATAATTGACATTTATATACACTTCAAAGTTTTCAAGTTATTTTACATACTTTGTTTCATTTGAGACTCCCAACAAGCCACCGAGGTAGGTGCTTTGAGTATTGTTATTTCTTTTCTACAAGTGAGAAAACTGACACAGTGAAATTTAATGATTTGCCTGAGTTTACACAGCTAGGAAACATGACTCCATAAGAGCTGAATTAGTGAACATTTTGGATTCTAAGTCATCATTACCATATTGACTCTTTGTATATTCCTGTTCAGTTGTTTTCTGTTGTGTTCAATTCTTCATGACCCTTTTTGGTGTTTTTTGGCAAAAGTACTGGAATACTTTACCATTTCCTTTTCCAGATTATTTTATAGATGAGAAAACTGAAGCAAACAGGGTTAAGTGACTTGGCTAGAATCACAGAACTAAGTGTCAGAGATTAGATTTGAATGACTTTTGGCTTGGTGCTGTACCTACTGCACCATCTTACTGCCCCTCTTTCTATCATGCAAACTTACCTAATACTTGGGACAAAATTAGGAACTGTTATACTTACTTTATATACTGTATCACAGAAAGTCTTTCTAGTGATACATAGATACTAATAAAATGGATAATAACTTGTAGGTATATAGTTCTTCATGGTTTGTAAAATATACTATACACATTACATTATTTGAACCTCAAGACAAACCTGGGAGGAAGCACTACATCTATGTTCATTCCCATTTGACAGATATGGAAACTGAAGTGGATTAACAGTATAATCAAATGCCAGTGTAGTAAAAGTCCACACTTTTGTGTCACTGGAGTACCCACAAAAGTACATGATATTCTACAAAACTGAGATAAATATGGAAATCAGAATGTCGTAAATCTATGGACCAAATACGAAAATAGATGTGGACAAGTTGCTCACAGGTCTACCTTTTCCCCAATTTAATTATTGAACTATGAGATTCAGTTATGAGGTGGCTGTTTTCCTTCAGCCTTGAAGAGGACCAAAATGACATCACCATGTTGAAGTCAAGATACAGGGTGTCTCACTGTGGTTGGTCAGACCAATACAAGCTCATTAAGCTTTAACACAACTCAGGTACAAATAGTCCATATGAATACAGGGAGTGGAGATTTCTCTAAATTTGTGCATCTCATTTTTTTTAAGCTATTGAAATTCTGCTTCGCTCGTATAGCACAAGATTTTCTTTTATGAAGGCATGACATACTGGGTTGTTCTTTGCCAGTCTAACCCATGTCCTGCAATCAATTACACAGTTCTTCAGAGAGTCCTTAATAATATCCTTGTATCACTTCTTCTGATCATCCTATGAGTGCCTGCTTTGTGTGAGTTCTTTCAGGTATTTGAATGTTTGGCATTTGAACAGCACAGCAAGTCCATCAGAGTTGCACTCTCTGCAGCACAGTGTGAATGCTTGGCAATTTAGCTAGAGAAAGGACCTCAGTGTTCAGTACCTTATCTTGCCAGTAATCATCAGAATTTTCCTAAGACAATTCAAGTAGAAGCAATTCAGTTTCCTGGCATAGTGGAGCCTTGCCTTGTAAATCTCAGCTGTATTAGAAAGAGCACCAAGTGCTTTGCCACATGAGAGGAGCTTAATGGTACTCAAAGCCTCTTCTTCAGCTGGACATTTATCTAGAGAGTGATTGACTTCAACCTCAGGTATATGATCAATGGCTTCAGTATTGATTTATGATGTAATGTTGAGAACACTATGGAAATGTTCAAACTATCCCTCAAGATGATATGCATGATAGATATTTGGCCAATAAATAGTCTTTGGAAAATCATAAAAGCATTTTGGGTTGTTAATATCAGTGTAAAACTGAATTTCATTTACTTTCTTATTTAGCCAAAAATTCTGCATCACTCCAAGTTTGGTTGTTCTTTACTTTTGATGGAATTAAATACTGCCTTCTTAAAGACAGATGAACTATCCCGCTTATAAACCCTATGGAGTTCTTTTTCATTTAGGAGATTCTGAATTTTCCTCATCATTTTCATCAAATTTGTCTCAATGTTTGCTAGTGTTCTGATCCAAATAAGTAAATGGAGATCTGTACACCAAATATCTGAAAGCCGCCTTACTCTTTTTCTGCTCTACTGTTGCCAAACGTGAGTTTGCTCAGCTTTCTCTCCAAGTTAATGATGAACTATTCCCACTTGGAGAAGTATTCTAATCTGTTGAGATGATAGTATTCTTGCCTTGGGGCCACTGATTCTGCTGAATGCTAATATTTGGCTTAGGGAGGATAAGTCTACGATCAGTCCAGCACTCTGTGCTACATGTCGCCTTCATCACTCTTACATCCTCTCTCTTACATGCTCTCTATCTTCTCTCCTTACAATGACAGGGTCTACTAAATGCCAGTGTTTGCTATGGGTATATATATGAAATTTTATTATGTTTAGGTAAATGGATGACAGGTACATCTTCAATAGTAAGAGATGCACATCTTCTGTAGTAAGTGACCATTGCTTGTGCTGTTTCCAACTCCACTCCTCCCAAGAACTCCCTGCCATGTCTGTTAGTCTGTCCCTACTCTTGTATTAAAGTCCCTAAGATTATAACCTTGTTTTCATTAGGAACATTTATGATGAAGGTCTCCAGATCTTCAAAAATTTTTCTTTGACCTCATCAGAGTGCTTCATGGTGGGAGCATATACACCGATGGTAGTGGTGTCGCACTTTCCTGCAAATAGCAATCACATTGTCATGAACCTGTCATTCACTCCTTTTGGCAGGCATACCAGCTTACTGAGTAGATTAATTTTGATTATAAAATGTATGGAAGTTTAACAGTACTCCCCTTTAATGAAGCTACTACAGAGAAAAAAAATACGTGTATCCAGCTTGATTTTGGTAAGCTGACCTTCATTTTCTAGCCTTGTTTCACTCAAGACTGCCATTGGGATGTGTTGCCTAAGTTCTCTCTCAACATGAGCTATTCATCTTTCACCTCTACTGGATTTCATTGTCCAAAAACATACGCACATTCCATATGTGTGGTGAGTGGAATCATCTTAACAAATTTTTTTTTCAATTTTTTTTTGGTTTGTTTTGACCACATGGTAGAATCTTCACCAGCTGGAGTAAGCAAGCCAGGGTTTGAATGAAGTACGCAATTTTTCTAGCCCCTTCCTCACACCAGGAGGTGAGCAGTGTGAGTCTTTTTAAAAAAATGTTTTATTTGTTTTCAGTTTTCTACTTCCACATATCTTAGATGTTTTCTCTCTTCCTCCTTTTTCTTCTTTCCTCCCTCCCTTCTCCCTCCCTGAGATAGCACGCAATCTTATATAGGTTCTACACATATATTCTTATTAAATACATTTTCACCTTAGTCATGTTGGAAGAACTAAAATGAATGAGAGAAACCACAAAACATAACACAAGTGAAAATGATCTGCTTCATTCTGACATCCAGTTCCATACTTCTTTTTCTGGTTGTGGAAAGTCTTTTGCCTCAAGGACACACTGGGAATTTTTTAGGTCCTTCTATTGCTGTGAAGGACTAAGTGTACCAGAAAAATTCCTCACACACTGTGGTTGTTGTTGTATACAAAGTTCTCCTGGTTCTGCTCCTTTCACTCAGTATAAGTTCATATAAGTCCTTCCAGACCTCTCTGATGTCTTCCTGTTCATCTTTTCTTATAGCACAATAGTATTCCATTACATTCATATACCACAACTTGTTCAGCCATTACCCAATTGATGGGCATCCTCTTGGTTTCCAGTTCTTGGCCACCACAAAGAGAGCTGTTATAAATATTTTTGTACATGTGGAACCCTTTCCCATTTTTATGATTCTTTGGGATACAGCCCTAGAAGGGATATTGCTGGGTAGCAGTATGGGTCTTTAAAAAGACTGCTCAAACACTCAGGACACTGCTGAACCCTACTGCTGTTTCCAGTGAGAAGACTACCCTATGGCCTGGTTTGCCTGTGCACAGGGTTGTGACTACAACTCCCAGTGTATAGGCACCTGGTGCTTTGTCATTTGTCTGTCACCACAGGACTTTGAGTAAAAAGTAAAAAGGTATAGGTGATATCTTTTGATTTGTGTATAAATTGGATTTAAGGGAGGCAGAGCTGTGTGAAATCATCAGCTTCACTCTTCCAATTTTCAAAGTCTGGTGGCAAGACAAAGTTCAGACAACTAGTGATGGCTTACAACACAGTGGATTATCTTGGTGTATTTGATGTCTAATCAAGCTTTACAGGGCCTGTTTCAGCCACCTTCATGGCTACTGGAAGTTACTAACTATAACTCAATGTAAAATCTAATTGGTCCAATTTCCAAGTGTATCTGTGATTTCATTGATTTGGGAGTTCCCTCTGAAGATGCTGATCACAGACCTTCCATGCTGGCTTGCCTTGTGTTATTCTTGTATATGTTCTGCCATCATTTTGCCATGGTGGATCCATCTAAAATCTCAAATGCCTTCCTTGCTATCTCCTGACAGTAGAATGCCAATGAAGTATTTTGCCTCTTCAGTTATCATCCCCACACTTTCCTTGTAACAAGTCTATCTTTTCATCACATAATACTTTTGCTTGATGAGATCAGTCATACCTGTTCTCCAAAATATGTTTCAGGTTGTTCACCTGTGCCTCATCATTGCCCTCCCTATGATACTCATTTTCAGATCTTCAGAAACTAAAGTGTTGTATGTCTTACAAGCACAGAAGAAAAGTATGTTCTTCTGCTTCCAAGAGAAAATTGTAGTTAGAACCCATCAATTTATTTTTATGATTATTATTAATGACATATGATTCATTGATAGTATAGCTCATAGTATCTCCGTTGGTCTATTTATTTATTTATTTTTTGTATGGCACCTCATACTTGAATTCTACATCTGAATTTCATTTTCATTTTCCCTCTGGGGAACTATTCTTTTGAAAAATCCACTTTTAAAAGAGAAAACAATTATCCTTAACAAAGAACCAGGAATAATGCTATTGCTATGTATATCCTTATGCTCTGACAACTGTAAAATCACAATTGGTAGACTTATAAACATTACTGCTGATTTGCACTGTAAGAAAAGTGTAATTTGGTCAAGATTCACATTTAATCTTGTTCCTATATTTAGCTCCCAATTGTATCCTGTCCTTGGCACCTTTGAAAGCTATTTTATACAAAAGAGTTTTATTCATAATGAATCAGATGATCTTTATACCTCATTCTAAACTCACAATTGCTTTCAACGGACCAGGAGATAGGTAGAATGATAAAGAGATAAAAAGAAATAATAGCCAGCATTGTGCATAGTCTGGGTTACTATGCTAAGATTACTGTCTTATAACTTAGGAGGTGGAAGCTTTGAATGAGTTTCAAAGGTCACAACCTTATGGTGGTGAAAAATATTTATTCTTAATGTACAGAGTTCTTATATTTTTGTAATAACATATTCTTTCTAAGACAATAAAATATTAACTATAGCCCCTATGTTTATAAAATATGCTATGCACATTGTATGTGTATGTTGAGGAGCCCACTTTCATCAATAATATATTGCTTTTTTTCCACAAAAGTATTTTATGTTCAGCTATCTTGACAAATGATTAAATTTTGAAAAGTATGTATTTTTCTGTTTCAAGAAGTTTGAAAAATCAGTCCTAAAAACTTAAACATTAAAGTGCAAGATTTTAAGATGGTTGTTATTGAATTAAAAAGAATGACCATAAACATCGTGATTTACAAATGATTCCTCAATCACCGGGTAGCTCTCATAATAAAGACCTCTCCAATTCTCTCTTCTCCTCTCCCTTCATCTTCTTTTTTCTCTTCCCTTCCCTTCCTCCTTAACTCTATGAATTATTGTTGGTATATAATGTTTGTATAGATAAGTACCACACTGGATAATCTTGCTTTTAAATATGTAGAGTTAACTGTATAAAACCAGGAACTCAGCATCCTTAGGTTGGTCTCATTGGTTGATTGAATAGAAATTTTAGTGTTTTTCATTATGCCATTCTTCAAAGATATTCCAGAATGAGAATTAAAACACTATTACCTAAAACAAGAGAGAAAATAGGATAACGAAATTTTGTTCAGTTCTTGGTATATGCCTAAGGTTAAATGGAACTAAGAACATTCTCAGAATATACAAAGTCATGAGGAAAAGTTTCTCTACTCTCCCTTCTGAACCTATGATAATGGGTGCTTCAGTGCTTAGCATTTTTTGGATGCTTCACATGTTCAACTTTTAGGACCAAAGCAATTAAGCATAGAGTATTTGCTTCCTCATTTTATCTCCCCCAAGGAGATAAAAATATAAACCTCGAACATAGTATGCATAGAATAGCACAGACTACTGTAGCTCTTACTTCCTAGAGGGTCAGGTAGGTTCAATTTCACACATACCCCCATCAGTGTTCTCCCCTGTATTGGGATAGGGAGTTTCCCTGGCTCTGTATCATTGTCTCTATCTCCACCTATATTGTTCCTTCAGTTGTATGGGTATGGCTCCTGGCATCTCAGTTCCATCAATCACTAACAATCAGATTGCCTTTTACAAAGAATATTTAATTCAAAAGGTATAATCAGAAATGTACAAACGTGGTCCACCAACTCGTGGAAGGTATACTACCACTCTCCCTTGTATTACCTCAGTCTCTGGGGAAGAAAAAAGGATTCAGGTTCGTAGTTTAACTCATTCCTGTGCAGCACAGTCGCATTTCTGAGTTCCAAACCCACCATGGGGCTCAAATCCCAGACCTCTGGTTTCTCAGGACTTCCAAACTGCTTTGGCTTGCTGCGTGTGCCCATAATCCTGGTTCCAAGATCATAATTGCCTGATCTCTCAGGTTCTGTTCAAATCACCCAAAGCACCTGAAACTGAGGAGGATAAACTACACAGAACAAAAACAATCATCTCCAGACTCAGTTTTCAGAGTCAAGATAAAAGAGGGAGCAGGAAAAGAAAAGGTCTTTTCTCTCATTCATTCGATTCATGATACTCATACTGTGAGCAAACTCTGATTTTCACCTTCTGGAGATAGTGGCTGAAAAAGGTCGCCACTGAAATAAAGTAATCAGGAGATGCAGAGGACTCCATGGTATTTAACCTGGACCTACTCCAAAGGCCGCTCATGGATAAGCAGACTGAGCATGCCTAGATATAAACAGAATTACAGTAGTCAAATGCTTATGAACAGATGCACTACTGATATGGTTACCTGGTGAGGTAACTCTTAAAAATAAGTGAAATGATAGGTTTTCTGCAGACAACATTCAAGTAGCAGAGCCCTAAAAACTTACTTCTTTTACATTCTTGTTGAATAGTCTTATAGTGCTGTGAGGCCAGCAAGCTTACTCCAACCCTCCTGTTATTCAACCCAGTCTCCTGGAGAACCTGCCACAGTGACTAAGAAGTTGCAAGTCACAGGAGCACATGACATCAGTAGAAACTTGTCAGAATTACGTGTCTGTTGGGGAATGAGAGGATGAACAGAGAAAGGAGGAAGGGAAACTGTGCTCAGGAAAACCACTGGTGGCTCTCTGGAAAGCCTTCTGATATGGGGGAATTTATTAGTATGTGGCACAAGCTTCAAGCATTTTAGCTATGGTGGCAGCTGGCAGAAACTAGAGAGGGCATATGATCTTAACTTTGGCCCACTCAGCAAATGCCAAGAAGAAAACCTCTTTGGAAGAAGCCCCTAGGATCTCAATTCTCAAAACCACTAAAATGTTACAGTAGTCACGATTTTAGAGAAATTTACAAGGGAAATTTCATTATTAATCATTCATACGTAGCCTCCCCTGGGAAGCATATCATTGTTTGTCAACTGAAACCTAAGACATAATGATTTCTTATTAATAGATTTTTCCCTTCCTGTTTCAAAGGCCTTATTGTAAAATACCATGACTAATTGAACATTTCTTTTTATATCTGATTTGCCTGATTGACATAAGTAACACATTTCATTTCCCCAGATACCTGGTGGAGCAGGGACAAAAAAGCACCAGGTGATACAATATTTAATCAACTCTTCAGTGACCATTTTCATCTTCATGCCAGGGCTTAATTTAATGAGGTTACATGAATTTGCTGTCCACCAACTATGTCATATAACATGTTGGTAAAACCCTGATGAAATCCACTCCAGTTAAGTCCATTGACTCAAGTTCATATTCAATTACTTCCACCCCATGTCATATAATAACATTCTTACCATGTATAATGTGTCTCCTATTACTAGCTACATTTAAAACAAAATCAAATAAATCAAATAATTTAGGGGGGAAAGTAAGAAACATTCCCCAAATACATAATTATGACCTTAAATGTTTGCTATTTAAGATATTAAGGCAATTTAGCAATGTCAGAGTTGAAATTTAATGGCTTTAATGAATTTTTGTTTTAAGAATTGGTTGATTATTATATTTTTGCAGTCTTTCCTTGAATACTTTTTAGCCACTTAAGACTCAAATGTAAGAAAATTGTCAGCCAATTTGTCAGTTATATTTCAGTGAATGTTGTAATGTCTACTAAAATTTATTTTGATCAATACTTAATAAATTCTGATTTTTACCTTAACACTTGTTATAAATTTCAGACCTCTTCCTCTGTTCCTCTGGCCCATGGCAGTCAAGATTGTAGTAACACTCATTTGTAGTTTAGATTTGAGTCTGTGTGCCTTAAAATTTTATTTTGTCCTAATTTTAGATGAGGAAATCCCAGTAAAGAGAAAGTGAATGTTATGAAGTGCTGAAAAGCAAAGGTGTAAGTCAGGAATATTTCCTTTTATTCCAAATTCACTGTAATGGTCAAACATATTTTACTCATCCCTACCTTTGTTTCTAAGACAAATCTGAAAGCAGCAAAGTTGTAAAAAAAACTTCTAAAACTGTTCAGACTACAATTATTTATTGCATCCATCTTGGACACTTAGAAAACAGTTGGATTACCTTTTCAAAGAAAACTGAGGATATTTCCATGATTTTGGACTCTGATTCAAGCTTCATGGTTGTCCAATACTTCTGTATTTAGGCTTATGAGCATTGGGGAAGTCTGGCATGTAGTTACTAGGTAGTGGGTTTGGGTAAGGGGAAAAATAGAAATTAAAAATGTGCTCATGTTTTTCTCCTTACAGAATTGTAGGCTACTTTCTGTACTGCAAGGCCAATGCATCCATATCCTCTGGGGAGACTCTAACTGCCACTTAGACATATATGCCAAATGGCATATCTTCATTACATACCCTAATGCCCTTAATAATATCCATAATAATGTCCTTATTTTAAAAAAATTGTACTTCTCTAAATGATTCTAATGAGCAATGTCTGTCTACATAGAAGAGAATGTTACATCTAGTCAGGGAAACCATGGTTCAAATCTTATGTTAGGTGTTGATCAATTGTGTCATCTCAGGAAACTTCTGTGTCTCAGTTTCTACATCTGTAAATAGCAGTAGTATTACCTTTCTGAATTGTATGGATTAAAACAGATTATATACGTGAAGAATTTTTCAAATGACTAGATCTATGCCATTTTTGATCTTGCACCTATCATAGCTATATAAGCTATATTTATTGTCTTTAGAAATCATTAGCAGTTCATTTCCTTCTGATTTTTAGTGTTCTTCATGATAGCCTTATAAAATTTGTCATATTTTCTATTCATTCATATTATTCATTCTTTTACCTATTCTTGATCTCTGTTCTGTAGGCTTCCTTTTTAAAAAGTTATAATTTGGTCACTGTATGTCCTCTTCAATCTCTTTAGTCACTTTTCCTGTTCCTTACTCATCAGAATGACTGAACATCAAAATTTCATTCTTGTTAACATTCCCACCAATCTTGGACCAACTTCACATATGTAATTGTAAATTACAATAATCTTCCTTTTCTTTGAAATCTTTAAATCTGACTATTCCAAAATTTACTTTGTGAGTTTGATTTTTTCAAAACTTTCCCCTCACTTTCTGTTTTAGACTCCAAATGTGTTGGTCACTTACTTCCAACACTCTTATTAATTCAGCTTTTACAAGCAATTCCTCCTCACTGGTGAGGATCAAATGTAGGAGAACAATTCACCTTTTTACTTCCCATAGATTTTTAAGAAGGATATTTTAAACAAATTTAGAACTGTGGCAGGATTTTACAATGATTCATTTTCAGTTTTTAATAACCAGGATTTGCTACTCACCTGTAATTCCTGAGGACCCTGAGGCTAGTGGGTCACTTAAGTTTGGGAGTTATGATCTGAAACACCTAAAGAAGATTGAGTATTTGCACTGAGCCTGTCACCAACATAGTGAGCTCCTAAAAGATTGGAGTTACTCATTTGCCTAAGAAGAGGCAGAAAAAAAAAGATGATCACCACTTCCACTTTGGATCAGCAATGGAATCATGTCCTTCATTTCCAGACATGACAATATAGGGAACTCAAGACTCAAGAAAAAAAAAAAAAGTTATGTTAAGTGTCTTCCAACTTCTTCAATCAGCGCCCTTCTTCCCACCATTGCTGACTGTCTTTTATCTATAAGTCACCTTCCTTCTTCTCCTTATTCTTTTAACTCTCTATAAAGTTGTTTTATCAGTAAAAAATATAAAGCAGGGAAGAGTGCATGTATATATGTACATGCATGTATGTGTTTTCATCTAGAGGATTTGTCTTATCTAACATTCATAAAATTGTAGGATCATAGGTTTTAAAGTTGGGAATCACAATGAGCAGCATGATCCCCAATCACCAAGTTGGGAATCATCAAGGAGCTTGGTTCAAATGTCATCTCCAGCACTTTATAAAAATGTGACTATGGTCACAACATTTTACCTTACATTTTACCTTTCTAAGACTCACCTCAGTTCTTTTATCTATAAGATGGGAATAACAAATTCTATAACATATACATTTCCTGGTACGTCATGAAGATCAAATGAAACCATGTATTTAAAGGGATTCATAGACCTTAAAAGTTTCTGTTTCAAGAAGTTTGAAAAATCAATACTAAAAACGTAAACATTAAATGTAAAAGATGTTATAAAAAGTTGTTATTGAATTAAAAAGAATGACCATGAGCATAGTGATTTACAAATGATTCCTCAATCACCTGGTAGCTATCATAATAAAGACCTCTCCTCTCCTCTCTTCCCCTCTCCCTTCATCTCCTATTTCCTCTTCTCTTCCCCACAGAACTATTTGTTGACTTAACTCTACGAATTATTGTTAGTATACAAATGATATACAATGTTTGTATAGATAAGTACAACATTAAATAATATTGCTTTTAAATATATAGGGTTAACTGTATAAAACCAGGAACTCGGCATCCTTGAGTTGGTCTCATTTGTTGATTGTGTAGAAATTTTAGAGTGCTTTCGTTATGCCATTCTTCAAAGATATTCCAGAATGAGAATAAACTATAATTGCATTTGAGTTGCAATGAAAATATTGAACTATGATTATTGTTGTCATCTCCCATGGCTGCCACTTATATAAACTGTCTGAAATGCATTCATCCTCCCTTATCCTCATCATTAGGTCATTGGTTATCTACTCAGGGAAGGTCTTTTTTGGCATTGTGTCCCATTAACAAGACCATAGCTGTAGCAGTAAGAAGCCCAGCACACACAGGAGGGCCTGCTGCACAGGTTCTTAGATCTGCTTTTCTAAAAGGAAAGCAACTTTTGAGGGGCCAACAATCACTTTAACGAAACACATATACCAACAGAGAAAACACAAGCAGGACCAACAGATAAGACTTCCAACTCTTGGACTATAGGCAATATAGACATCATTACCAGAGAAAGAAGCACCAACATCCGGGTTTTCAAAGCCAGGGAACTTCTGAAAACATTTGCCTAGAGTCTTATCTGGCGCATGAACCTTATTCCAAAAACTAAACCCCAAAGCAAAACCTCACCTCAGAGTATATATACTTCTTTCAGAGCCAGCGGGCATGACCCCTCCTGACCCAGGATCTCATTAGCAATCAGCAAAAAGTGTGGGCTTTCATAGGAAACAAGTCTCCCCTAATCTGGCCTCCCTCAATAGCCCCACCTGAGGCAGGGAAGATTTTTAACTCCCCTTACAACAGGCTTACACAATTTTCAGGTTACCACAGTCAAGCTAGGCCATGACACACTAAATTGATTTGCTTCTGTGGCAAGATCAGTAAAATAGTTGATCAAGAGGATTCATTAGACATCAAACACTTGGTTGGAATTTCACAGGATATCCTTGAGGTGTGAAGATATCCCAAAATGACTGATTTCCCCCTACATTGGGGGTCTAGCAACACTATCAGCTTAAGAGATACCATTTCATTTCATCTCCTCCAACAGATTGCCCTCTGTCATCTCTAATCTTTCAGTTATTTTCAGTCTCTCCCTGTCTACTGGTTCCTTTTCTACTGCATTCAAAAATATTCATGTATCTCCAATTCTCAAAAAGTCTTCACCTGATCCTTCCATTCCTGCTGTCATCCTATAGCTTTTCTCAGTGTTAAGCTCCTTATAAAGGCCATCACCATCAACCTAATTTCAATCCTTTCACTTTCTTCTTAACCCCTGTCAATAATGGAATCATTTGATCCTCTGCAAAGTTACCAATCTTCTCTTATTTTTTTCTCACATTCAATGATCTTTTCTAAATCCTAATTCTCCTTCACGTCACTGCACTCTTTCATACTATGAATCACCTATTCCTCCTTGATATTCTTTTTCTCTCTAGGTTTTGAGATCAGCACTCTCTCTCTCGGATCTACTTCTACCTATCTGATCATTATTTCTCAGCCTCCTTTGATGGATCCTTATTCAGATCTTGTCTTCTAACCGTAGGAATCCTATAGATTTCTATTCTGGGACCTCTTTTTTTCTCCTTCTAAATTACCTTGCCTGGTGATTTCATCAATTCACAAGGAATTAATTGCCATCTCTATGTGAACTTTTCTCAAATTTACATACCCTCCTCTCAACTTTGTTGATTTCCAATCTTGCATCTCCAACCACATTTCAGATAACCCAAACTGGAAGCCCAGTACACATCTTAAACTCAGCTTATCCAAAACTGAATTCATCTTTTTCCCAATGCCTTCTTTTCAACTCCTCTTTTACTGTGCACAAAACAGTTCTCTCCATCACTTAGACTCAAAATGTGGTGACTCATTATTTCTCGTTTCCCATATACAGGTTGGTACCAAGGCTAGTCAATTCCAGATTTGTAGCATCTCTCAAGTGTACTTCCTTCTCTCTTTTAACACTGTAATAACTCTGCTGCAGGTCCTCATCACTTTACACCCCATCTATTGAAATAGTTTGCTACTGTATCTACCTGCCTCAAATCTCTCCCTACTCCAATCAATCTGCCATTAAGCCAACAAAGTGATTTTCTTAAAGTTCAGGTCTGATCATGTCACATTTCTCTTCAATAAATTTCAGTGGTTCCCTATTATCTCCAGGATCAAATACAAAACGCTCTGTCATTAAAAGGCTTCCATAACCCACCTCCTCTCTTTCCAGGTTTCTTATATCTTATTCTTATATTTTACTTCCCTCTTCTTCTTATTTTATTCAGTGACACTGGCCTCTTGGCTCTTCTAGGAACATGATATTCATCTCTTGAATTTTTTTCTAGCTCTCCCGTTTGATAGATATCCTTTCTTTCTTCATTTCTGCCTACTGCTTTCCTTGACTTCCTTTAAGTTGCAATTAAAATCCTTATTAAAAATTAAAATTATTTCTTTTACAGGATGCCTTTCCTAACCTCTCAATTCTAATGTCTTCTTTTAAATCATTTTCTATTTATCCCATATTTAGTTTGCTTTGAATATATTTGTTTGCTGTCTCCCACATTAGATTATAAGCTCCTTGAGTACAGGAATTGTCTGTCATACATTTTCATATACCCATTGGTTAGCACAGTGTCTGACACATAGAAGGTGCTTAATAAATGTTTATCGACTGACTTGATTGGTTATGAAATAGAAATGTGAGCTACATTTAGTTATCATTAGATAAATTCAGAACTGATCAGATAAACTGCACACAAATAATTCCACTTAATGAATTGATGTCAACCTGGAGAGGGTTTTTTAGTGGAGTATTCTAGTGGTATTTCTATAACACTTATGCTATTCAGTCTTTTTCTTTTTCAGTGACTTGGATGAAGGCACAGATGGCCTACTTTTAAAAGTTTCTGATGACATCAAGCTCTGAGAGAGAGAGCTTGCATATTGAATGTCAAATCCTCTGTAAAAAAATCTCTCTATATGTAGTAATATCTATATATTAACAGAATAGAATAATGGGAATAATACATTTCATCATATGAAATATAAAATAGGTATATTAGAGACATTTCTAGAGAACAAGAGTTTGTTCTCTGCAAATTAAATATAAGCCACATGATACGACAGTCAAGAAAATTAAAGTAACTAGACTACAATAAGAAAGAGTAAGGAGAGAGACAGAGATGGAGAGACAGAGATAGACAGAAAGACAGACAGACAGACTGAGAGAAATAGAAAGTCAGAGAGTCCAGAATGAGAGAGTAAAAGAGATGAAAGACCCCTTGTACTTTGTTCTAATCAGACTGTATTGGTAACATTGTCCTCAGTTCTGTGTTCTATATTTTAGAAAGTTTATTGATATTCATACACAGGATGTTAAGAGTTTGGATTCCAAGCCATGTGAGGACCAGTTGAAGAGATTGCCTAGCAAAAAAATAGACTTAATATCTGCTAATTAGTGTTTGAAAAGTTTATTGGAGAAGAGGAATGAAATTTCTCTTATGTTTATGTCACATACATTGTGAGGATCAGAGGAAATACTCATGAAAGCATGTGGTAAAGACAAGGTGATAAAGAATTATGATTTGATAATTGTCATCGTGAGGAAATTATTCTGGCAATTTAATTATTAAAGAATATTAGATATTGAATTGAGTGTTCCAATATTGAGATACTTTAATCAGAGAATGTTTTATTTTTAACTTTTGTTTCCTTACTGCTCTGTGCAATGCCAGGCACATAGTAAACATTTCATAAATGATTATTGATTGATTAATACAATGATAAAATGCTAAGATAAAATCTCTTCAATACTTGTTACTCCGATTATTGCCTACAGACCACATTTTCTAAAATAAATGAAACTTGTCCATAGTTCTAGGCACATAGCAGGCACTTAATAATCTAGTGAGTACTTTGGAGACCTTGGACGTATTGTCATTACAAGAAATTTGGAAAGGCAATTTGCATCAGGCTGAAAGTTTATGAAAACTCACATTCAACCAGGTAAAAGTTTTCTGCAGTGTATCTCTTCACTTACATATATGTTGGTCTCTGCATTTTACAATATGCTCTTCACAAATTCTTGAAATTCACCCCAAACTCCAAATAGCCTCCTCAAAAATTTTATCACATATTGTTTCCTCTCATCCCATATGAATGATAGAGTGATTATAGTCATGAGTAAGATCATTCTGAATTCCCCTGAGCTTACCTTCCATTTTCTTTATACTAACTGGCAAAATGAGAAACCTACATTTTATTAATAATTCATCTAATAATAGCCTAGACTTAGAAAAAAATTTTGTAATACTGAGTTGTTTCCTATTCAAATAAGGTCATCCAACTGTCACTAATTTTATGTCGCTTATTTATGTTTAATGCACAGATTTGTAGTGCCAATATTTCCATTGTATTTCTTTCACCAAGGACACAGTCAAAGTGACACCTTCTGAGTACAGGCAGCTTCCTCTGTAGGAAAGAACCCATAGGTGCATTTCTTTCATTTTGAAAATGGAATCACATGGTTAGAAAACCATGCTTGTCTTTTAAGCTAATGTTTTGGAGAGTATACTCAATAGCAAAAGTTTTTTCTTACATTTTTAACATATGAAATTTTTGAAAGTAGTCCACATGCCTAATGTATCCCCCAAAGAACTTATATTTTGTCTATCTTTCATAAGATAATTTAATATTCAAACCCCACTCCTATATCAAACCACAGATATGAAGAAATAATTGATAGCAAAAGAATTTTTATGTGTTGTCATACAAAGGCTCAATAAATTGTAGTGATAAACTATGTCTAATGATGACGTACATATTTAGATGAAAGGTAACATTATTATAGATATAACAATACCTGAAATTTATGAGTGCTTAAAGATTTCCAGAGATAACATACATACATATACATACACATATGGTGTGTGTGTTCATCCTTCATTGCTGAAGAAGACTATACCATCAGAGAAATAATGACACGACTTGCACTTGACTTTGTTTTGAGTGAGAGAGGGCTGTGCAGGTCACCAGCCTTACTTCTCCTCCAGAGCCATCTGAATCCAATGACTAGATATTCATCAGGATGACTAGAAATGACCCAGGATGAGGCAATTGGGGTTAAGTGACTTGCCCAAGGTCACACAGCTAATGAGTCTCAAGTGCCTGAGGTGAGATTTGAACTCAGGTCCTAATGACTCCTGCACTGGTGCTCTATCCACTGCACCACCTAGCTGCCCCACATAAACATATACATAAAACAGTAATAGATATATACTCATATATACTCATTTCACTCCCAGAGAAACTTGATCTTTTCAGCTATCAGTGTCCATCCCCCAAGTCTTTATTTGTATACTTTAATGCTAGAGTAGGCTCATACTACCAGATGTGGCAGGGAGTCCTAGGGAGGAATGGAGTTGGAAACAGCAACAGTAATGGTCATTTACTGATGAAGACTTGTGCGTTGCATGACCTTCTCATCACCAGTACTGTTTTCTGTTTACCTAAATGCAATAAAACCTCATGGATGTACCCTAGTAGCAAACCTTGGCATCTAATAGACTATGTGATTGTAAGGAGAAGAGACAGACAAGATATGAGTGACAAATGCAATGTGTGGTACAGAGTGCTGGACTGATCATAAACTTATCCTTTCCAAACTAAATATTTGCATTCATCTAGAGTCTCACCTCCAAGGCAAAATGACTACCAGAAGAATTAATGTCAACAAATTCGAGCTCTTCTCTGACCATGAACAGTTTGCCAATGCATAGCTGGCAACAGTGGAGCAGAAAAGGAGTGAGCTTTCAGAAATTTGGTGTACAGCACTGCGTTTGCTCATCTGGGTCAGAACACTCACAAACTCCAAGACTGGTTTGATGAAAATTTTGAGGAAATTCAGAAGCTGCTAAATGATAAACAAGAACTCCACAGGATTTATTAGCAGGATGGTTCATCCACTTCTAAGAAGGCAGCATTTAATTCCATCAAAAGCAAAATGCAGGCAAAGCTTAGAGAGATGCAGGATTCCTGGTTCAGAAAGAAGGCAGATGAAATTCAGCTTTATGCTGTTAGGAACAATCCAAAGTGTTTTTGTGATTCCCTGAAAGCTATTAATGGACCAAAAATCTATGGAGCATCACAACTACTCAGTGCTGATGGAGCCACATTGATTAGTGATAAGGACATGATCCTAGAGAGATGGACTGAGCACTTCCAGAGTATTCTCAACAGACCATCATCAATCAATGCTGAGGTCATTGACCATTTACCTCAGGTTGAAGTCCATTCCTCCTTAGCTGAACCTCCAACCGAAGAAGAGATTTTGGGGGCCATTAGTGTCCTTTCATGTGGCAAAGCACCTGGTGGTGATTCTATTCCACCTGAGATTTACAAGGTAGGGGGACCATTGCTCACACAAAAGCTGAATGAAATTTTCTAGGAAGTTATCCCCCAGGAGTTCAAGGATGCCTCCATTGTCCGTTTCTATAAAGATAAAAGGAATAAGTTGTCCTGCAACAATCACAGGAGTTTTCTCTCTTAGCTATTGTTGGCAAAATTCTTGTTAGAGTCCTCCTTAATAGACTAATCCATCACCTGAAAGATGGTCATCTACCTGAGAGCCAGTGTGGCTTCAGAAAGGGCTGAGGAACAGTAGATGTGGTGTTTGCTGCCTGGCAACTCTAGGAGAAATGCCAGAAGCAGAACAGAGGTCTTTACACAACATTTGTGGATCTGACCAAGGTCTTTGACACTGTTAGTCATGAGGGTTTATGGAAAATTATGTCAAAATTTGGTTGCCCGGAGAAGTTCATCAGTATTTTATATCAATTTCATGATGGCATGATTGGCCAGGTTCTAGATAGTGGACAATGCTCTTGCGCCTTCCCAATCACCCATGGAGTGAAACAAGGCTGTGTGCTTGCTCCCATGCTTTTTAGCATGATGTTTTCAGCCATGTTATCAATGGTAAGTTTTTCAATTTGAAAAGGCTACAAGCCAAGACCAAAGGGAAGGGAGTGTTGGTGCATGATTTTCAGTTTGCAGATGACTGGGCACTCAGTGCAGACTCTGAAGCTGAGATGCAACAAAATATGGATAAATTCTCTGCTGTGTTTGCTCATTTTGGCCTAATATTTAACACGAAGAAAGCACAGGTACTCCATCAGCCACCAACACACCATCCATCTGTGGAAACATTGATTACAACAAATGGAGAAGTTGTGAATGCTGTGAATAAGTTCATTTACGTTGGTAGTGTACTTTCCAGGGATGTGCACATTGATGATGAAGTTAACGCATGCATTGCCAGAGCTAGCTCAGTGTTTGAGAGGCTCCAATGAAAAATTTGGGAGAGAAGAGCTCTTACACTGACTACCAAACTGACAGTCTGCACAGTCCCTGTGCTGACCTCATTGCTATATGCCTGTGAAACATGGGCAGTCTACCAATGCCATGCCAGGAAACTGAATCGCTTTCATTTGAACTGTCTTAGGAAGATTCTGAGGATCACCTGGCAGGATAAGGCAGCAGACACTGAAGTCCTTACTCAAGCTGAACTGCCAAGGATTCAAACTATGCTTCAGAGAGCACAACTCCGATGGACTGGACACGTTGTTTGAATGCAAAATGTATGCTTGCCAAAAAGACTTTTATGGAGAACTTGCATGGGGCAGGTGATCACATGGTGGCCAGAAGAAATGATACAAGGACACTCTCAAGGTCTCTCTCAAGAACTTTGCATTTGACTGTGCAACATGGGAGATACTGGCAGAGGACTGCTCAGCATGGCATGCCCACTTCAGAAAGCGTGCTGTGCTCTATCAACAAAGTAGAATTGAGACAGCACAAAGTAAAGGTAGGATGTGCAAATTTGGAGCATGCACCCCAAATATTCACATGGACTATCTGTGTCCAACCTGTGGTAGAGCATTCCAAGTTCATATTGGTCTGATCAGCCAGTCAGACACACTGAAATTTCACTTAATCATGGTGATGTCATTTTGGTCCTCTTTAAAAATGGACAACAACCATTTTGTATATTCTATATATCAATCAAGCAACAAGTGACTATTTTATACCAGGCACTATGCCAGATTTGGGGCATACAAAGACAAAAACCACTACATGTATATAAGTTTTTCATGGAAGTAATCTATCCTCTATTTATCATGATATAGGGAATAGAATTATCCACAATGAAATAAATACACTGTGGTGATATTTTAAATGAAATATTTAGAAAGTAAGAGCACTGGAACTTGGAGAAGAACAGAAAAGGCATTTTGGAAAACATGGATCTTTAGTTGCATTTTGAAGAAAGAGATTCTTTTTAGCAAAGGAAAGGAACAAATGCACTCCAGGGAAGGTAGTAGGGAGCAACGTAACCACGGCAAAGGCAGCAAGGCAAGGGATAGAGTACCATGGGTGAAGAAGAATGAGAAATTGAATTGACTACACCACAGTGGCCTTGAAAGGAGTAATATATCATTAGTCTGGAAATATATGTTAGGGCCCCAAAAGTCAAAGAGTAGTTTATCTTAGTGGTAATAGGGAGCCAGTAGGGTTTATTGAATAGGGTAGTGGCATGGTCAGATTTGTATGTAGGGAAAATCACTTTGGCAACTGTAAGGATGGGAATAAGAAGAAAAGAAACCTAAAGCAGAGATTCCACTTAGTAAGCTTTGTGTGTGTTCGTCCTTTGTTGCCGAAGAAGACCATGTCATCAGAGAAATAATGACATGACTTGACTTAGTTTTGAGTGAGGGAGGGCTGTGCAGGTCACCAGACTCACTACTCCTCCAGAACTATCTGAATCCAGTAACCAGATCATCAAGATGACTGGAGATGACCCAGAATGAGGCAATTAGGGTTAAGTGACTTGCCCAAGGTCACATGGCTAATGAGTGTCAAGTGTCTGAGGTGACATTTGAACTCAAGTCCTCCTGACTCCTGCACTGGTGCTCTATCTACTGCACCACCTAGCTGCCCAGCTATTATAATAGTCTATGTAAGAATTGATAAAGGTCTGAATAAAATTGTAGCTATGTAAGTAGAGAAAAATGATGAAGACGTTGTGTATCTAGAAAAAGTAAAATTTGGCAAATGAATAGATGTATATGGTCAGGGAGAGTGAGAAATTCAAGATAATGCTTAAGTTATAAACCTGGGAGACTAGAAGGTGGATGGTTTTATTTCTTAAATATATTTTTATCAGAGACTTCTGCTAAACATATATAAATACATGTACACATACATCATACATTCAAATAGATATCTCATTCATATTATTTCTTTTGGTATTTTTGTAGGACACATAAGTCCTTCAAATATATAAATTTCAAATATATACAGAACTCAAATTTATAAAAAATAAAAATCATTCTCCAAAAAGTTTCTTCTTGGTATAAGGTTCTCATGCTGGCACAGCTATTATAGCTATCGATTAAGTTCAACTGATTCAAGGACATTCTCTTTCGTTAAATTTTCTAATTGTCCTTGCCTTCCTCCATCTCGTGCGCAGCAAAAGACAAATCTTTAACCTTCCAATACATGTTCAGTGAGTAAATTAAGCTGAACTGGTATTAGTGATACCTTATCCATAGAGAATACCCAAAGACATCTATTAGCTTTATAAATCTGGTTTGTTTTAACTGAATCAATGTCTTGGATGAATAACAATTCCCAGATGTATGAAGTACTTCCTCCCTAACGTTTCCCCCCCACCCCCACTGAAGATGATGAGTAGATTTTTCTTTTTTATTTCTTCTTCATAACCTTATCATTATTTTCATTTTAATATTTTAAAAATGTTTTAAATTCCAACTTCTCTCCTTCTCTTTAGCCTCTCGTCCACTCATTGGGAAGGCAAAGGATATGTAACCAATTATAGATGTGATAGAATGAAAAACATATTTCCATATTAGCTATATTGAAAAAGAAGAAGCAAGAAAAATAAAGTTAAAAATTTTGCTTCAACTTATACTCAGACTTTATCAAATCTCTCTCTGCAGGCAGATATAATTTTGCATTATGAGTCCTTTAGTATTATTGTCTTGAACAATTGTTTTGAGCAAAGTGGCTAAGTCTTTCTTACTAGATCACTGTTACAATACTCCTCTTAATGTGCACAGTGATTCTGCGTTTTGGCCAATTCACTTTCAATCACTTCATATAGGTCCTCTCAGATTTTTCTGAAACCATTCCCCTTGCCTTTTCTTATAGCGCAGTAGGATTCCATCAACATTATATACCGCAGTTTGCTCAGCTGTTCCCCATTTGATGGGCAGCTTCTCCATTTTCAATTCTTTGCTACCACCAAAAGAGCTACTATAAATATATTTAAATACTTAGACAGATTTTCTTTTTCTTTGCTATCATTGGGATACAGGCCAAGTAACGCTATTGCTAAATCAAAAGTATGCCCGGTTTTATATGCCTTTGGGTGTGGTTCTAAATTGCTCCCTGGAATGGTTTGGCCAGTTCAAAATTCCACTAACGCAGTCCCTGCTTTTCCATATTTCTTTCTTACCCTGGAATTTGGCATTTTCCTTTTCTGTTGTGTTAGTCAATTTGACAGGTGTGTATGGGGGGGGGGGGGCTACTTCAGAGATATTTTAATTTTGATTTTTTTAATCATAGTAACTGATTTTTTTTCATGACTCTATATGGCTTTGAATTAACCTTCTAAAAACAGCCTGTTTATATCATTTGACTATTACTAGGAGAATGATTCTTATTTTTTATAAATTTGATTTAGTTCTCTATATATTTGAGAAACAACACCTTTATTAGATGTTGAAAAATATATTCCCAGTTTCCTGTTTTCCTTTAAATTTTGGATGCATTGGTTTATTTGTGTAAAAACTTTTTAATGTCTTGTAAACAAAATAAATCATTATTCTTTCTGTGATCCTTTTTATTTCTTGTTTGGTAATAAATTTTTCCCTTATCCATCTGACAGATAAATTTTTCCATGCTCCCGTAATTTGCTTATAGTATCATCCTGTGTGTCTAAAGCATGTACTCATTTTGTTTTTAACAAAGCAAGATGATTTTATTATTCAGTTTTCCATGTTTTTGAGTTCTCAATTCCCCCCCCTCTTCTTCCCCTCTCCCTAAAATGATGAGCAATTTGAAATCTGTTATGCATATGCTACCACATAAAATGTTTCCACATCAGTCACAGTTGTAAAAGAAGAAACAGATCAAAAGAAAGAAAAAAAAAAAAAACAAAATAAAGTGAAAAAAATATGCTTTGATCCACATTCAGAGTCCATCAATTTTTTATCTGGATTTGGATAGCATTTTCAATCATGGTTCCTGTGTAATTTTATTGGGTCATTGTGTTGCTGAGAAGAGTTAAGTCTGTCATAATTGATCTTCATACAATGTTGCTGATACTGGGTAAAATATTTTCCTGGTTCTGTTTCTTTCACTTTGCATCAGTTCTTACAAGGTTTTACAGGTTTTTCTGAAACATACCTGTTCACCATTTCTTATTGCACAATAATATTTCATTACATTCACATACTAGAGTTTGTTCAGTTATTACCCAATTGATAGACATCCCCTCAACTTTCAATATTTTGCCACCATAAAAAGGTCTGCTATAAGTATTGCTCAATATGTAGGTCTTTTTTTTTTCATTTATATTTATGATTCCTTTGGGTTACAGACTTAGTAGTGGTATCTTTGCATCAAAGGGTATGCACAGTTTAGCTGCCCTTGGGCATAGTTATAAATTGTTCTTCAGAATGTTTGGGTGAGTTCACAACTCCACCAATATTGCATTTGTGTCCTAATTTTCCCACATCCTCTCCAACATTATTATTTTCCTTTTTTGTCATATTAACCAATCTGATAGGTGTGAGTTGATATCTCAGGGCTGTTTTTATTTGCATTTCTCTAATCAATAGTTATTTAGAGCACTTCTTCATATATTTATAAATAGCTTTGATTTCTTCATCTGAAAATGGCTTATTCATAACTTTTGACCATTTATCAGTTGGGAAATGGTCTGTATTCTTATATATTTCACTCAGTTATCTGTAATTGAGAAATGAGATCTTTACCTGAGACACTTGCTATAAGTATTGTTCTTCACTTTTGTTCATTTCTTCTAATCTGGGTTGCATTGCTTTTGTTTGTGAATAACCTTTTTAATTTAATATAATCAAAAATATCCATTTTATATTTTGTAATACTCTCTATCTCATTTGGTCATGAACCTGTAACTCACTTAACTTCTCCTTTAAGAACTTGGATGTTATACCACTTGACAAATATAAGTTTAGCATTGACATTACTTCATTATCTATGGTACCTTTTAGAAAGATATAGTTTCCTTGCTTATCTCTTTTTAATTAGGTATTTTTTTCTTGGTTTTTTCTCTTGCTTTATTTGAGATCAGGATTGCAACACCTGCTTTATTTATTTTTTTTAGGGATTGAAGTGTTTCTTATTTTTGCCAGAAAATTGTGCATAATTGTAAAATGTTTTACTTTGTATAGAAATAGAACACTAATTCAATAGGACAGTGTAAGCTTGCATTGTGTAGTGGTAGTGGTAAGAGGTTTAGATTTGGAGTCATAAGACCTGGCATCATTGTTTCAATACAAGCTGTGTGACCCTGAGCAATTTGATTATTTTCTCTTGGCTTCATAGTCCTAATCTGGAAATTGAGGATAATAATCCTGAGAAAAGTGCTTTATAAACCTTAAGGGCTATCTAATTTGCAGATATTACAGGACAGACCCTTTGAGTAGTATAACAGGAATATCAATAGAGAGCTAGAAGGGACGTCAGAGACCATCTAGTCTAGGTAACTTGTCCAAGATACACAGGTAGTTAAACATCAGAGCAAGGCTCTGAACCCAGGTCCTCTGACTGCAGTGATAATACACATTTAAAAAAATATTTTTTTTATTATATGTTAAGTTTGAAACCGTCTCCCTTTCCCCAACCTGTACTAGAGAAAGTCACAATATGATGCAGATTAATAAATGTATGTGAAACCATACTATGCAAACTTATATTTATTACTTCTTCCTCTGGAGGTGGGAAACATATTCCTTCATAGGTCCTTTGTAGTGGATTTGAGTATTATAATATGTAGAACAACTTGATCATTCACAATTATTTTTCAAATGATATTGCTTTTACTGTATACAACATTTTCTTGGCTCTGCTCATTTCACTTTTCATTATTTCATGCAAGTTTTTCCATGTTTTCTCCAGATCAAGCAGCTTTTCATTTCTTTTTTTAAATTTTCACTTAAAAAATATTTATTTTTTAGTTCTGAACATTCACTTCCAAAACAATTTGAATGCAAAAATTTTTCTCCATCTCTCCCCACTTCCAATTTGCTGTCCCTTCTATTATCTTCCCTCTCCTAACCCCTTCCCCCTGGCCTTCCTGCAGGGCAAAAAAGATTTCAATATCCAATTGAGTGTGTGTTATTCACTCCTTAAGGCAAATCCAATAAGAGCAAGACTCACTTATTCACTTTCATCTTCTCCCTCTTACCCTCCATTGTAAAAGCTCTTTCTTGCCTCTTTTATGTAAGATGATTTGCTACATTTTACCTCTCCCTTTCTCTTACTCCTAGTACATTCCACTCAACAGTAAATTTTGGTTTTTTAGGTATTTTCCCTTCATATTATCTCACCCTGTGGTCTCCATGTTTACATATACATACACTCATATACCCATAAACATATGCATATCTACAAATATATAATATACATACATTCATACACCCATGTACACATACAGACCTACACATATATAATATACACATACATACATACCCATACACACACACATATATATATACATATATATATATATGTATATACATATATATTTCCTCTAGCCACCCTAATACTATAAAAAAGTCTCATGAGTTACAAATATCTTTCTATGCAGGAACGGAAATAGTTCAACTTTAAAGTCTCTCATGGCTTCTCTTCCCTGTTTACCTTTTCATGTTTCTCTTGATTCTTGTATTTGAAAGCCACATTTTCTATTCAGCTCCAGTCTTTTCACCAAGAATGCTTAAAAGGCCGCTATTTCATTGAAATTCCTTTTTTTCCCCTGAAGTATTATACTCAGTTTTGCTGGGTAGGTGATTCTTGGTTTTAATCCTAGCTCCCTTGATCTCTAGAATATCATATTCCAGTCTCTCCAGTCTTAGTGTAGATGCTGCTAAATTCTGTGTTATCCTTATTGCATTTCAACAGTACTTGAATTATTTCTTTCTGACTTCTTGCAATACGTTCTTCTTGACCTGGGAACTCTGGAATTGGCTACAATATTCCTAGGAATTTTCCTTTTGGTGTCTATTTCAGGAGGTGATCAGGGAATTCTTTCAATTTCTATTTTATACTCTGATTCTAGAATTTCTGGGCAGTTTTCTTTGATAATTTCTTGAAAGATGATGTCCAGGCTCTTTTTTTTTAATCATGGTTTTCAGGTAGATCAATGAGTTTTAAATAATCTTGCCTGGATCTGTTTTCCAGGTCAGTTGTTTTCCCAATGAAATATTTCACATTGTCTTCTATTTTTTCATTCTTTTGGTTTCATTTTTATAATTTTTGGATTTTTCATAAAGTCATTAGCTTCCATCTGCTTCATTCTAATTTGTAAGGAACTATTCTCTTCAGTGAACTTTTGGACCTCCTTTTACATTTAGCTAATTCTGCTTTTTAAAGTATTCTCTTCATTGGTTTTTTGGACTTTTTGCAATTTGGGTTAGTATATTTTAAAAGACGTTAATTTCTTCAGCATTTTTGGATCTCCTTTAGCAAGCTGTTGACTTGTTTTTCATGATTTTCTTGCATTTTTCTCTCATTTTTCTCTTCCCAATTTTTCCTCCACTTCTCTTACTTGATGTTCAAAATTCTTTCTGAGCTTTTCCATGGCCTGAGACCATTGCATATATATTTTGCAGTTTTGAATATAGGAGCCTTGACCTTGCTGTCTTTCTCCATTAGCATGCTTTTCACAAGGAAAGTAACCTTTGTAGTCTTATTTTTCCTCTTTCTGTGCATTTTCCCGGTCAATTACTTGACATCTGAGTCCTTTGTCAAGTGGAGGGTATACTACCCTGGGCTTCAGAGGTTTTGTACAGCTGTTCTGTGAGATATCTCTAGGGACCTGTAAGTTCACTTCCTCCAAAGTAACATAGTCAAGGGAGCAGTGTTTACTCCTCTCCTACCCTGCAGTCTGGTCTGTGACCAACCAAATCACTCTTTTCTGCCTAGAAACTGCGAGTAGGATTCCCTCTTCACAGCCACCATCAACCTCACCATGCAAGCTCTCCTTCTCATGCCAGGATGGCTTCTCAGGATTGAGACTCATATCAACAGTTTGATTCCTTCAGGGTCTGTAGATTGAAACTTCCAGAAATGGCCACTGCTGCCACAGTGGCTGTAACTTTCCTGAGGCTGGGGCCAGACCAACCTCTCCTCTTACCCAGGTGAAAGAGGGTTCTCACTGAATTTTGAAGCTATTTTTGGTATTTGTAGAATGAGAAACTGCAAAACATAGCAACTGTCTGTGATTCAGTTTGCTGAAACCTGCTCCAGTACTGTCTGTGCCTTGTGGCCCATGCTGGGCTCTGTTCTACTCTGTAAGGTGTGGTAGATTCTTCCTGTTGGCATTCCAGGGTTGGGCCAGAAATCTGTTTCATTCTGTCATTTTGTGTCTTCTGCAGCTCTAGGATTTGTTTAGAGTCTCTCTTTTTTTTTTTTTTAACATATATGTTAATGGGGGAGAGCTAGAGCAGATTCATGCTTCTACTTTTTTATTTTTTTAACCTGAGCTGAAACATAATTGATTCTGCCCCAGGCTCTTTATCTTTACTCTATGTGTTTCTGTCTGATTTAAGTAGGTTTCTTGCAGACAGCATAGTATAAAATTCTGTTTTTTTTTTTATCCACTCTGCTATCCATTTCTTTTTTTTTTTTTTGGTAGATTTCAACCCATTCACATTCACAGCTTTGATTACAAATTGTCTATTTCCTTCCATCCTATTCTTCCTCATGTTTGTCTTCTTTCTTCTTTCAACCATTTCCTCCTCACCAATGTTTTCTTCTATATACCACCTCTCCTGATCTTCTCTTTCTTCAGTCAGTCCCTATCCCCACCCTTTAGTTGATCTCCTCTTTCTGCTTCCCTGCTAGGTAAGATAGGTAAGATATATTCAATTGATTGTGTATTTTGTTCTATAATTTGGCTATAATATTCTTTGAAACTTTTATTTTAGGACCTATTTTCCAAAGTGATCAGTGGACTCTTTCAATGTCAATTTTGTCCTCTGGTTTCAGGATATCAGGGCATTTTTCCTTGATAATTTCTTGAAAGTTGCTGTCCAGGTCCTCTTTTTGGTTATAGTTTTCAGGTAGTCTAATAATTCTGACATTATCTCTTCTAGATCTGTTTTCTATGCCAGATATTTTTTCAGCTAGGTATTGTATGTTTTCTTCTATTTTTTTCATTCTTTCCATTTGTTTGATTAATTCTTGATGTCTTGTAGAGTCATTAGCTTCCACTGCCCAATTCTAACTTTTAAGCATTTATTTTCTTATCAGCTTTTGTATTTCCTTTTCATTTGTTCAATTCTACTTTGTAAGCAACTGTTTTCTTTTTCCAAGATATTTATTCTTTTTTCATACTTCTCTTGAAACACTCTCATTTCTTTTCCTAATCTTTCTTCCACTTTTATATGATTTTAAAGCTCTTTTTTTGAACTCTTCCACATGAATTCTTTCTGAACTTGAGATCGCTTCTATTTGTGTGTGTGTGGATTGGGGTTTGCCCATAATTGTTTTGACATTGCTGTCCTCAGTCTATGTCCCAGTCTTCCTTGTTGCCATGATAACTTTCTATGGTCTGATTATTTTTTGTAATTGGTGTTTTTCACTCATCTTTTTTTGGCCTTTTTCCTTTCTTTTGAATTTGAGCTCTACTCCTGGGGTGAAAGGACCATTATTTCAGGCTTCTTATGCCAGTGGCTATAAGCTCTGATCATTTACCTGGTGCTTCTCTGATGTTTTCCCTGAGGCCCTTTATGTCTGATACTGTGATGAGGAGATAAGGTGGGTGGTGATTACAGCTATTGTAGGTATCAGGTGTCTGGCAGTTTGCCTCCTGCTGAGATGAGGTTCTAGTTCTGGTGTCTGGAGTGTGCTGAGGCTGGTGTAATGTTTCTTTGTTTGCAGATGATTGTGCACTCAATGCAGCTTCTGCAGCTGAGATGTAACCAAGTATGGATCAATTCTCTGCTGCCTGTGCTAATTTTGGCCTAATAATTAACACCAAGAAAACAGAGGTGCTCCGTCAGCCACCACCACACCATTCATACATGGACTCATCAGTTACAACAAATGGAGAAGTTTTGAATGCTGTGGATAAGTTCACTTACCTTGGTAATGTACTTTCCAGGGATGTACACATTGACAATGAGATTGATGCATGCATTGCCAGAGCTAGCTCAGTGTTTGTGAGGCTCTGAGGAAAAGTTTGGTTGAGAAGAGGTATTAGGTTGATTACCAAACTGAAGGTCTACAGTGCCATTGTACTGACCTCATTGTTATATGCCTGTGAAACATGGACAGTCTACCAGTGTCATGCCAGGAAACTGAATCATTTCTATTTGAACTGTCTTAGGAAGATTTTGAGGATGACCCGGCAGGATAAGGTATCAGACACTGAAGTCCTTGCTCGATCCAAACTGCCAAGCACTCAAACTAAGCTTTAGAGAGCGCAACTCCAATGGACTGGCCACCTTGTTTGAATGCAAAATGTACACTTGCCAAAAACACTATTTTATGGAGAACTCACATGGGGCAAGTGATCACATGGTGGTCAGAAGAAGCAATGCAAGGAGACTCTCAAGGTCTCTCTCAAGAACTTTGGATTTCACTGTGCAACATGGGAGACCCTGGCACAGGACTGCTCAGCATAATGTGCTTTCATCAGAGAGGGTCCTGTGCTCTATGAGCAAAGCAGAATTGAGACAGCACAAAATATACATAGGATACACAAATTTGGAGTATCCACTCCAAATATTCACATGGACTATCCGTGCCCAATCTGTGGTAGAGCAACCCAAGCTCTTATTGGTCTGATCAGCCGTAGTTGAACACACTGAAATTTCACTTTATCATGGTGATGTCATTTTGGTCCTCTTCACCAAGGAAGAACAACAATCAACCAACCCTTCTTATTAATTAAGAAAATTTATTCTGCTTCCTAGGTTCTTTAAGCTGATATTTGGTAAGGGCCCTCTATATTCTGTACTTAGGTTTATGCAACTGAAATTTTGCAGATAAAGTGAAATTAATATTTTCTGTATTTGGCTGATAGGTAAACCATTCTATTTATTATGAATAGAATCAAAGTCATAACTATGAATTGATTTTCTCTAGAACTTATAAAATATTCAGTTTGGTGTAAAGATCAAGAGGCCATCTCAGCCAAGGATGGTTCATGCAACTATCACTTCTGGTCTCACTGTAGATATTAGGAGTCCCATGTACACATTCTACTACTCTGTTTCAGATAGTCACATTAGGGCAGGAGGGGAAGTTGGGGCAGAATAAGAGAAATGATAGTGTCAGGCCCCTGAGAAGGAAAAATGAGATGTTGCTTCTGTCTTTCTAACTAGGTACCTTATGACTCTCTGCCACTTTCTTATGATTAACTGAATTTCCAGGACCAGTTTTGCTCAAGGAAAAAAATATATATACTCCATGATGTCAAAATATCTTTAGTTTTATCAGTGTCCCATTATTCCGTCTACCTGAACTTTCATGAACCCATGGTCAAAGCCCCAGGTGTGTGATGGTAATTGTAGCTCTGAACAGCATGAAGACTAGACACTGTTCTTTTATTTCTATAACATGTAGCTTACTGAAGTCATTATAAATGTAAATTTTGTTCTGGTTGAGGGGTACTTAGTGTAGAACTAGATCATGATCTCCACACAAAAGGCAATCTCACAACGATATCTAAGAAGTAAGGTGCTAAGTAATAAAGGATAAGTGTGTAACAGATGCAATGGTCATTTTTGGTTCTGTGAATTGATACTAATCAAATTTATAAATTTTAATCCTATGTAAAAATGGCTGATGATACTGATTAGCAATTTCATATTATTAATTTGAAAGAGCACTGGACTTGGAGTCAGGAAAACAAATTTGAAGTATAACTCAAACACTCAACTAGCTGTGTTATCTTGAGAAAGTCACAGCTTCATCTTCCTCATCTACAAAATACGATACTAGGTAAAGGGACCCTAGTTGAAACAAAAGCAATGCCAGCTCTTATTATGATATATATTTAGGTACAAAATATTGACAAGAATACAAGGTATTTCTTTTCCTGGTATTCTACTGGATCTACTTGAAAATAGGACAATCTATATGACAATTTTATATGAAAATTCCAATTTTGGTCAATTTGAAAAATAATTTTGATCACCTTTCTTCTTGTTATATGATAGAAACCGTTATCCACCAAATGGTAGGAGTGCTTTCAAGTGGTATTAAAGTTTCCATGTGATTATACATATCAGCAGGATTTCATCATTTGTAAAAGGAATTTTAAAATTCAATCCACTATTAGGTGTTCAGCATGACTATATTTCACGACTGTAAAATCTGCTCTAGCAATTTCTGTATCATTGAATATGAAAATTCAGAAAATATAACATTATTAAAAACAAAAAGGAAAGAAATAGTATTAATATGTTGTGTCATAGGTTTCCTTTCTCAATGTAGGAATTTTGAGGGATTCAAAAATTTAACCTTAATCTCATTTTAGATCCACTAGTTTCACATAGAAGGAAACCCACTTGGAAGACTGCTCAACCTAGCTGTATCATAACATTGTAGCTTAACGCCACAACCAGGCAAGGGGAAAAAAAGCTTTAGTGCAAGCCAGAAACATCTTATATAAAAAGGCCGGAGTGTTTCATTTATTTGCTTTTCGGGACAAAACGCAAAGCCTCAAAGTCCATGATTTTTTTGGCCTATGTAACTCAAAGCTTTGTTATTTCTACTCTTTGGGGAAGTAAAAGCAATTCTCAAAGGCTTAGCTGAAAGAAAGAAAGGTACTTTTTTGTTTGAAATAGTATGATATAAGGTTATATCATTAAGAACGTTAAAGGAAAACTCCTCAAATAATGATTTAAAGCAAATTATCTTCTGATAATCATTAACAAAACCCAATTTTTTTTCATGTGAAGCAAGGCTTGGAATCCATGTAATTCATTGAATTATTTAGTAACTAAATCATGCTATAATTTAAAAAAAATTCTTACCTAGCTAATATTCAACATATAAATGAAAATCTCTCCCTGGAATCCCCTCCAATATTTCCCAGAAGGAAAATTGTTCTCCATGGATAGATTATGGAGTATTTAATGAAATATTTATTAAAATGCTTAACAGAATATACTTGGCTAAAGAACCACAGTGAGAAAAGGCCAGCTTACCCTAATGCAGCAAAGCATAAACACTGCGAGGGACAGGATTAGCATGAGCCATTTTTCCACAAATGTTCAAAACAGAAAAGTAAAACAGAAGTACATTGGGGCATAGTTAGAAAGGAAGAAAGAAAAAGGTTAATGCCAACAACATTAAATTCTCCTGGCAACCCATGTAAAATTTATAGCTGCTTTTAACAGAATTTTTTTTAATCCACAGAAACTGCCTGCTCTTTGGCTTGATTGCTTCGGGATGACTTTGCTAGAAAACACAAGCCAAATAAAACTTTGCATTGGAGACAGAAGTACTAAATATTTTAGATTGTTTTCACTCTGCAGAAAATGAAGGGGTTTGTGAGTTTCTAAAGGGCTCTTTGAAAGTGGTAATTGGAAAAGATCGCCCACTGTGAACTAGTCTGTTTTAGGAAGAACGTCCTCTTCAAATCCCACCAAATGCCATCTTAGAAATAATGAGAATTATTTTGCAACTGTGTGAAACTCTAATTCTTCTGTGAGAAATAAGTCCTGGAGCAGGGGGACAGTCTGATGACAAAATTCATAAAATAATCATCTCTGGTCCATTTCCTTTGGTTTCATACACTATTTACAGAGTCATTTCAGGGGATATAGATTCATGCACTGTTTATATAGTTTTAGCCTTGTTTACAGAGCATGTGGGAGCCAGTGGAAGATTAGCCAGCAACATCTCAAGATTAAGGGGCCACAAGCAATTCTATGTATAACAATAATAGGGTAAGAGAGAAAGAGACATAGTCAATATCCCCAGCAATGTCTCCCTTTTATGAGGTGTCAAAATTATTGCCCCAGATCCCTCAGTATAGACTACTGGTTCCCTTCAGCTTCCTCCTAATCCTCTGAAATTGTGACCCCTCCTGTGTTATACTTTGTTTCTGCAGCTTTTTTTCTTCAGATTCACCTACGAATACAGTAATATTATTTACCACATTATTCCTGTGTAATCTTAAGTCAAACACAACTTATAAATTTATTTTCTGAAGGTATATTCAGATGAATTTCATTTGTACTCTGCAGTTAGGCAGAACTGACTGCATCGTATTACTCTATACAGTAATTTCTATGTCAATTGCCTCATGCATGTACAAGGTCTAAATAAGATTGTTTCAGTAACATATAAGATTTTAAACCTTTTTTCTCTCTAGAGCATGTAATGTATTTTATTTTTTAAATATTTAAGTGATGAATTTAGAGGCAATTAAAACATTGAAAGATTTAGAACATAGTAAAAGAAGGATTTTTATTATTAAATAGCAATGTAATATGAGAGAGAATATCTCTTAAGTACCTCCAATCTATCTGGTTAATGTTATTCATGAATACAAACTGAGGAAATTAAGGAGATGAAATAGGTAGTGATACTTTACTCTAGGAGCTGGAAGGAAAACTGAATGCAATGATTCCCATTAAGTTGTTGGATTGCCTTCATAAGAAAATGCTCTAGAAAATTCCTGCTAATGCATTTTCCTTAGGAGTATCTGAGTCTCTGCATTTGCTGTAGTTCCATTCTCCTTGAAAGCTATTTCAACCCCAGTTCCTCACATTTCACAAATGGAAAATGCAACAATTTCTTGGGCACGTTTTATCTTTGAGGTGAAGTCAGTGGCGAGTTTAGCACCAGAGTGTTGCAAACTAATAAACTCTCGAGTATATTTCAATATGGCATTTAGCCTTTGACCTGGTGGCACAGCTGAATGCCCAGGTCAGGAACTTACTATCTTAAACAAACTAAGGACAGAAGCCAGAGTTTAATGGTGCCTGTTTCTCCAAATACTTGCCCCACCATTTCCATTTGATGAATGAATAATGAATAATTCTTACTTGCAATTTCTCTGTGCTGTGTCTATGTATATATATAAATTTGGGATTATCTCAAATAATATCTCAATGAATCTACTGCTACATGTGATTTTTAAAATTTATTTTGATCAATCCTGTTCTTGACAAAGGAACAGAAAAATATGCATTATCTTGTGTTTTGTTTTATGCTAACTTAATTTGATATAACAATTCGATTTGATTCAGTAAGCATTTAAGAATTGTCTGTTATGAACCAAGCATAGTGCTAATTGCTAGGTATACAAAAACCAAAAACTGTAACACCCTGCCCACTAGGAACTTCTTTTTGTAAAAGCAAGAAATATGCAATTCCGAAAAAGGTGCATACTTCTGCGAAATCTTTATCATGATCTCTAGAATATCTACAAAGTCTCACATTCTGTGCTCATGGTCCCCTGAAATAAATGCATTGGAATGTGACTTTGTTTTTGAAATAAACACTAGTTATTTGATTGTAAAATACAAATTATGCTTCAGAGAAAAAATTCCTTTGAAGCATCTGATAACCAAAGTCTCTTTGGTGCCAGAACTAAAATACTGGCCTTATTTTTGGTATTCCTTGTCATTAGCATAGGATCTAGAATAAACACTCAATAAATTCTAGCTTACAGATACTTTTAGGATTGATGTATGGTCATCTAGCTGGTGCAGTGGATAGAATGCTGAGCCTGGAGGCAAGAAGACCTGAGTTCAAATCTAGCCTTAGACATTTACCAAGTGTATAACTCTGGTGAAGTCACTTAACACTGTTCTCTTCACTTTCCTCATCTGGAAAATGAGCTGGAGAAGGAAATAGCAAGCCTCTCCAGCATCTTTGTCAAGAAAACTCCAAGTGGAATCACAAAGCATGAGACATGACTGGAATGGCTGAACCATAACTATTCCCCCTTCATACATATATACAGATGATTAAATTTAAAATATATACAAAGTAGGAGTTAAAGTTGAAAGAAACCTCAAACATCACCTAATCTAACTACTTTAATTTACATATGAGGAAATTGATATATAAAGTAGTTGTGATTCACTCAGGGGTACGTAAAGAGTAAGTAATACAGCTAGCATTTGAAGTGAGGTACTAATCTGATACCCTTTTGCATAAATACTAAATAATTTCAAAAAGTAGGAACATGAATAAGTTAGATGATAAACTTGGAAGGAAACTAGCAAGTCTAAAAGGTGGAGGTGAAGCAGGAGTGCATATAAATAGGATATCCTATGAAAGGACATGTTGGCTAGAGAAGGAATGTCAAGTAAGGGGGACAACTATTAAACCAGTTTAAATGGTACAGAGAATCTATAAAATGGAGTAATTCTAACTAAGATTTTAAAGTAGGCAGAGTAAAAGGTTTTAGATATTAAAGCTATCTGAACAGCAAGTAAAGAGATTTAAAATTTAGACTGAAGATTTTATATTTTATCATAGGGACAATAGGAATCCATTGAAAGTTTTTGTTTGTTTTCAGTAGGAGAGTCACATGGTTATATCTCTGACTTAGGAAAATAAATTTGACAGCTGTATGCAGAATGAATTGGAGAAGCTGGAAACAGGAGAACCAATTAAGAGGCCACTGAAATAGTCCAGGTTAGAGGTGATAAGTGCCTGAATAAAGTTAGTGGTTTTATGAGTGGCAATAAGGGGATAGATGTAACATATGTGATGGAAGTAGAATTGAAAAGACTTGGCAACTGATTGCATAGGGGATGGGTGATATAATATCAGTGTAATAAAAAAAGACTGATATAAATGTAAATTGTTCAGGTAATATGACCGCAAAGGGGTCAAAAAGTCTGGTTGTGCTTAGTTAAAAACACATATTATCTTGAATTATTTATTCTCCTTGACCAATTATATATAATGTAATTATTATTCCTTTCTCTCACTATTTCCTGCCCCAAACAAAGCTCAATTGGCACTTTCAGGTAAAAGACTGATATCAAGGAAATAGTAAGTTACTTAGAGGACATTATTATGATTTGGTAAGGTATCAAAAGAGTAAAAACCCCTAATCAACTCCCAGGGAATAAGTGTATGTCTGTGTTTTGGCTTTTGGCACATTTGGCACATTTGGTTCATGTTTTTCAAATGTTTGAATGGGTATTTTCCTATAAACAATACTTTGTATGCTATAATAAAAGAATATCTGACTTTACAGGAAAAATAATATTTTAATTTATTTCAAGAAGGGATATGGGGAGAGAAGTTTGGAATTTATTAACATCTCATGAAGGATGAAGATGATTTTTAAAATTGTGGACCAAATTGACCCCATAATATACTTAACCTCTTGAAGGCCAAAAAGTTGATAAGGCAAAGTAGAAAGTCAGTAGAATCCCAAATGAAGGCTAAAATAATCCTTCCCATAATACACTGAATGATAGTGTTAAGACATTGACAGGATGAAACTTTGGGATGAATACAACAAAATGAAACCTGATAGGAATGAAAGTAAAGTAAAGTAAAGGCTTACACTTCCATCCAAAAAATCAGTCACAAGTTTAAGCTAGCTAGCAATTTGTCTGGAACAGTCCTAGAGACTTTGGTGGACTGTAATGTCAACATGAATCAGAAGTATTATGAATTAGCTGACATCCTCTTGGGCTACATTAAGAGAGGCTTAGCTTTCAGGAATGAGCAAGTGATATTCAGTTTGTATTCAACTTTGTTCACAGCATATGTGAAAGAACATATTTGTTTCTCGGGAGCATGGTTTAAGAAAGACTGAAAAATAATCTGACAAATTTGCAAAGGAAAGCAGCTAGACTGGTAAAGGACTGATCATCTTGTCATATGAGCATCTATTAAAAGAACTGGAAATATTCCTCCTGGATAAGTGGAGACTTAAGGGCCAAGCGGCAGATATCTTCAAGTAGTTGATAGACTATTTCAGGAAGGAAGAATTAGATTTGTTTTTGTGACCACCAGGAAGTAAGATCAATAACAATTAGGTAGAAGATGTAAAAAGACTTGACATCAAGAAAAACAGAAGCATTCTGATAGACAAATTAGCTTCTTTAGAGTGGGGATGGGGTTTTTCCTGGAGGTCTTCAAGTAAAGTCTGGATGAACATGTTTTTATGTACTCTGTAGTGAGTATTCATTTTAGATAAAGTTGTACTAGTTGACCATTGAACTTCCTTCCTGCTTTTGCTATTTTCTGATGCTGAATACTAAAGGTGCTGTTAACTTTTATAAATATAATATTAGTAACTTTATTTTCTTGCAATATGTACATTTGAGAATATGAAATAGGGCAAAATTACATTTAAATAATATAGAGAAAGAATTATTCATATCTAGAATACCTGCAAAGTCTATTCCTAGAAATATTTTTGATTAGGACAGATTAATTCTGTGAGAGGGATCATAATATAATAGAGAGAATACTTGATTCAGCATGTCTTACTAATCATATGAAATTGGACATCACTTAAATTCTCTCAATCTCAATTTCCTGATCTGGGAAAGAGGAATCATAATAATTATACTATTAGCTTCAAAAGATTGTAAAGGTCAAAGTTAGTTTATAGAAAGCACTTTATGAACATATGTAGTGATATAAATATGTCATCATCACCGTCTTCATTATCCTTTTCATCATCAGTGTTATCTACTAGCATCTACAAGGAACTGAACTGAAGGGAGACTCCAGAAGTAGCATTTAACAATCTTTCCAACTTAAAGATTTTGTGACATAACACAATCCATGTATCATTTCATAAGTAGGGTATTCCATTGCCCATCTCAATAAACAGAAAAGGCTCAGAATAAGTGAAAACAAAACCCAGACTTCGTTATTGAATCACTCAATTGAAGGCTTTTAATAAACTAATTGCCATCAAGCTAATTAATCAATGAGAGACCCAGTTACAATATTTGGGGCTTCCATGAAAAAATGATCAAATGACAAAAAAACCCCTATAAAATAATTTGGAATCAGACATTTGAATACCTGATGAGACTGATCTCTTCTGACAACAGGAAGACTTTCCAAACTTTGAAAAGTTAGAAAGATTTTAGACTTTCCCCTTGGCAGCCTAGTAGTGTCCCCAAAATAGCCAATGGCAGAATCCATATTGGAAGCCAAAGTAAAATAGGATATACTGAAGAAAGGGAGTTTGAGGAGTTTCCAAAGATCCAAGAGAAAGTTATACCATGATTATGGAGACTATTGTGAAAGTCACACAACATGGAGAAAATTACGTCTTACAAAAGAACTTTCAGGAGCTGTAAATTACATCCTTTGCAACATGTACAGCTAATATGAGACCACTTTTTCATGGCCTCTATACATACTTGTGGGGTAGTATGTGCCTGATTTGAGGGCAGTTGAGTGCCAAATATTACCAATACTCCTTACTTCTACAAATGAAAATAGTAGCACACTGTTCATATTGTTCAGTTGTTCTTGACCCTGTGGACCATATTATCCATAGAGTTTTCTTAGAAAAAGATACTGGGGTGGTTCCCCATTTGCTTCTCCACTGGATTAAGACAAACAAAGTATAAGTGACCTGCTTAGGGGCCCACAACTAGTAAGTATATGAGGCTGGTTTTGAAATCAGGTCATCCTGACTTCAGGACCAGTGCTCTATTGGCTGAGTCACTTGATAATATTGCTAATATTTTTATGAGGTACTTTATCAACTCAAAATACACACACACATATGTATGAATATGTGTGTATATACACATATCTATGTATATGTAAATAGACTTGTTTGTGATTATACATATGTATATACATGTTTGTATACATGTGATTTCATGAAAGGAGACAGAAATGATTGTTGAAAAATGTTTAGAGTTGCTGTTGCAAGGATGCAGATGTATGGTTATGTAGCAGAGTAATAACAGTGGAAATGGAGTAGAGAGAGATATAAATGTTACTTTAGTCTAACAGTTCATAAGATTTGGTAACAAAATGTGAGAAATATGAGATAAAAGTCAAAGATCAGTATTTTGGACATAGGAAATGAAATGAATGGTGATGCTACTGAAAGAGTGAAGTTAAGATAAGGAGCCTTGTTGAAGAAGAAACAAATGATAAATGGAGCTATCGGTAGACAAAGGAATTTTTTAAAAATATGTTATTAGAACTAGGAAAGAAATGGTATAATACATAAATGTTATACTTACCAAATGAAAGCTTTAAAAAAAGAAATAATGACTAAAATAATTTAGAGAGTTGTAAATACCTAACTTCAGAATAAAATATTGAAAATTATAGAGAAGATTATGAATTATGTTAAAAATGTAGTACAGTTACTGAAATTTGTAGATAACTTTAATTTTCACCAAAAATAGTAACAAATTAAATTAAGCCTTCTGATTTTTAACTTGTCAATATCATTTAACTAAGTCTAAACCTAGAGAGAAAGATTTACTAGGGCTTTTTATCATTCCTAGAAGTTTCCTGGTCCATTCAAAAATTACTGAATATTTGTTCCAGAAATTCAAGAAATTATTGAAGAAATGAGTGGGTTTCTCATGTATCCTATATGTCTTCCATGCCATTTTCCATATGCACATCATTGTTGAAGATCCCATTTAGACCTAGTATGCATCTTTCCATTGCTTGTGGGTTAATCAAAATCTTAGATTTCAAGTAGATTTCCTAGGAAAGAACAGAACAAAATATTTCCTTAGATTTCTTAGGAAGAAATTATAACAGCAGGCACCCTGGCATACACAGGAGGGCATGCTGCACAGGTCTTTAGATCTGCTTTTCTAAAAGGAAAGGCAACTTTTGAGGGGTCAACACTCTACTTTAATCAAGCACATACATCATTCCCTGAGACAGGGCTTCCAACTATCTGACCATAAATGATACATACATCACAGATTAACAGACAGATACAACTTTCTGAGCATATGTGTAGGTATATATGTTTATATGTGTGTGTATACTTTCAAGAGCCAGAGGGCATCACAACCCTTGAGAACCAGTGCCTCATTAGAAATAAACAAAAGTTGTGGGTCTTCCTACAAAATAAATCTCTCCTAATCAAGCTTCCCTTAATGGGCAGGCATATTAATGGGTGGAGAAGATCTTTAACTCTCATTAATGTCATAGGAATATAGTAGGGATTCAATATAGTTTCATCAGTAGAATATTGTTGTTAAAGAGAGAGGTTTTCTTTCCAGTAGAAATAGATTGCCAAAACCCCACTCATAGCATTGTCCAGGTTCATTAAATCTCCAACATATAATCCTCTATTTTATGAACTTAATAAACATGAACATTTCTGTATACAAAGGAGAATAGTAAAAGAAGATTGTATACAAAATAGTGAATTTCTATCATGAACAGCTTTTTAAAAAGTATATATTTGGTATGTTAGAACAAACTCTGCTCTGCCTTCTGCATCCCTTTTGAACTACTTCCTACTGTCTTCCAGTCTAAGTTATGCTTCTGTCTCTTCTTATATATACATTAATATCTAAAACTCTTACATTTAGCTTCCTACATTTGGAAATAAAAGATATCTTAAAGGTCATGGACTACATTTCCCTCCTTTTACAGATGAGGAAATAGAGGGCCAGAGAGGTTAAGTCACTTGCCCAAGATCACAGAGTTAGTAAGCAAACGTAATAGGAACTGAACCCAGGTTCTCCACACCAGAGCCAATAATACTTCTACTGTAACAGGAAGTAGAGAAAAAATGGTCATTTCAAACTGAAAGGATGAAAGAAAGCTTTAAATAAAAAATGAGGTGATATTTAGATTCACTTTAAAAGGACAGTAGAAATTCAAAAGATTGAGGTGGAAAGAAAGCATGTTATTGGCTCTCTCCTATCTGAACATGGAGTCTCCCCAAAATGCATCCAATGAATGCTCACCACATAATTTCTTAAAGACCTTGATTGCTTGAACAGCTTGAAATTTTTCCTTATCCTAAAACCCACGTGAGTCTCTTTGAAACTTCCAATCATTTTTTCCAGTTATTCCCTATGAGGTTAAGTAGATAAAGTTCAATTTTTTACACCATTAAACAGTACTTGAAAGGAACTTATGCTGTCCCCCAGCACATCTTCTTTTCCCCAACCTGAGAACCCCCAATTTATTTGTTCTTTTTTCATAGGCCATAATCTTAGCACCCCTCACCAACATGGTTGTTCCATCTCCTCCTTTAATAAAGCCCAGAGTGGAACTTTACCACTTCAGACTGACTTTGGCCTCCCACTAGAGCAATAGTGTCAAACTTAAATGGTGACAGATATTTGCAGAGCACATATTGACTTAGAGAACCCACAAATTAATATTATGCTTCATTTTATTTATTTATTTATAATTTATTTATTATTGCGTATTTTTCCTTATTTTGTTAAACATTTATTAATTACCCTTTAATTTCTTTTGGAGCTCACCTCGAATTTTGCTGGTTGAATGAGAGTATGACACCTCTAGAGTATACTGATCCTATGATTTCCGTAGTGTGAAGTAATAGGCATCTCTCTCAAGATAGCTGATGGTTGCATTACCTTTCTATGCTGCAATAACACAAAAAGGCCTCATAATAAACATAAAGTCCTATAAAAATACAAAACTTTTTTCAGACAAAAATGATACATAACCATGTCAGCTTCATATTGGACTTCCAAAGATTATTATTTTTAAGAGACATTCATGTGTATGAACTATGGTCTGTGCATCTGATGTAATTTTTCCTCCATTTATTATTTTTTTTGTTACTACAAACAGTGGGGTCAGTCTCTTTCCCCTTGAACTGAGTTTCCTTATGGAGCCCATTTAATGTTCCATGACTTCATACCGTCAGTACAGTGTCACGTATAAACAGAATCACTTGGAGAACTTTTCTATTGGTGGAGAATCTTGCCCCTTTTTCATTTTTGCACAGAAAGTCTGTGAAAAATCTATGATGACAGTTCTAAGGAGAAAAATGGTAGATCAGATGTTAGTATATTGTGAAGCTATCTCTTTAGGCGCTGAACTCAGTGATGATACTATTTACAATGTGAAATATTTTTTTTTAATTTTGTAATGTTTAACAATCACTGCCATACAATTGCGATTTTTTCCCTCCCCACCTACTCCCCACTCCCCCCCTCCCTCCCCACGACTGCATACAATTCTGTATAGATTCTACATATACTTTCCTATTGAGTATATTTTCACTATAGTCATGCTATGTAGTCAGACTAAGATAAATGAAAGAATCCGTATAACAAATCAGAACATGATACACAAACACATACACATACACAAACATGATCTGCTACAATATGTGAGTGACTTCCATATTTCTCTCTCTGAGTGTGGCAGGCATTTTGCCTTGAGATCCACCATTGGGATTTTTTTTTTTTTTGTAAGAAGTTCTTGTGTTATTACAAAAATGTAAGTCTAGTAGAAAAAACTCTCACACACTGTGGTTGTTGCTGTGCATAAAGTTCTCCTGGTTCTGCTCCTTTCACTCAGCATCAGGTCATATAAGTCCTTCCAGGCCTCTCTGAAGTCTTCTTGTTCATCATTTCTTATGGCACAATAGTACTCCATTACATTCATATACCATAATTTATTCAGCCATTCCCCAATTGACGGACATCCCCTTGACTTCCAGTTTTTGGCAAATACATAGAGTGCTGCTATAAATATTTTTGTACATGTGGGACCCTTTCCCATTTTTATGATCTCTTGGGGATATAGTCCTAGTAGCGATATTGCTGGGTCAAAGGGTATGCACATTTTTGTAGCCCTTTGGGCATAGTTCCAAATTGCTCTCCAGAATGGTTGGATGCGCTCGCAGCTCCACCAACAATGAATTAGTGTTCCAACTCTCCCACATCCTCTCCAGCATTTATCATTTTCTTGTTCTGTCATGTTTGCCAATCTTATAGGTGTGATGTGGTACCTCAGAGTTGTTTTGATTTGCATCTCTCTAACCAATAGTGATTTAGAGCATTTTTTCATATGATTATAGATAGCTTTAATTTCTTCCTCTGAAAATTGCCTGTTCATATCCTTTGACCATTTATTAATTGGGGAATGACTTGTATGATTATACATTTGGATCAGTTCTCTATATATTCTAGAAATGAGGCCTTTATCCCCGAGCTTAGCTGTAAAAATTCTTTCCCAATTTACTACATCCCTCTGGATTTTGGTTGCATTGGGTTTGGTTGTGCAAAAACTTCTCAGTTTAATGTAATCAAAGTTATCCATTTTGCATTTCATAATGCATTCTATCTCTCCTTTAGTAAACAATTCTTCCCTTCTCCATAGATCTGAGAAATACACTATTCCTTGCTTCTCCAGTTTATTCATGGTATCAATATTTATACCTAAATCATGTACCCATTTGGACTTTATTCTTGTGTACGGTGTCAGGTATGGGTCTATGCCTAATTTCCACCACACTGTTATCCAGTTTTCCCAGCAATTTTTGTCAAACAATGAGTTCTTATCCCAGAAGCTGGGGTCCCTGGGTTTATCAAACAGGAGGTTGCTATATTCCTTGCCTACTGCATCTTGAGTGCCAAGTCCATTCCACTTGTCTACCTCTCTCTTTCTTAGCCAATACCAAGTGGTTTTGATAATTGCTGCTTTATAGTAGAGTTTGAGGTCTGGTAGCGCTAGGCCACCTTCCCAAGCATTTCTTTTCATTAGTCCCTTTGATATTCTGGACCTTTTGTTTTTCCAAATGAATTTTGATATTATTTTGTCCAGCTCTAGAAAGTAATTGTCTGATAGTTTAATTGGTATGGCACTAAATAAGTATATTAATTTGGGTAGAATTGTCATTTTTATTATATTAGCACGGCCTACCCATGAGCAACTAATGTTTTTCCACTTACTTAAATATGACTTTATTTGTGCAAAAAGTGTCCTGTAATTGTGTTCATATAATCCCTGGGTTTGTTTTGGCAGGTAGACTCCTAAGTATTTTATACTGTCTACCCTAACTTTAAATGGGATTTCTCTTTCTATCTCTTGCTGTTGGACTTTGTTGCTAATATATAGGAATGCAGAAGATTTGTGTGGGTTTATTTTGTACCCTGCAACTTTGCCGAAGTTGTTTATTAATTCTAGTAATTTTTTACTTGAATCTCTGGGATTCTCTAGGTAAATCATCATATCATCTGCAAAGAGTGATAACTTAGTTTCTTCTTTGGCTATTTTAATTCCTTGGATATTTTTATCTTGTCTAATTGCTACAGCTAACATTTCTAGTACCATATTAAATAATAGTGGTGATAATGGACAACCTTGTTTCACCCCTGATCTTGTTGGGAATGCATCTAGCTTATCCCCATTGCATATAATGCTTGCTGAAGGTTTTAGATAGATACTGCTTATTATTTTATGGAAAGTTCCCTTTATTCCTACATTCTCTAATGTTTTTAGTAGGAATGGATGTTGTATTTTGTCAAAAGCTTTTTCTGCATCTATTGAGATAATCATGTGGTTTTTGTTAGCTTTGTTGTTGATGTGATCGATAATGCTAATAGCTTTCCTAATATTGAACCAGCCCTGTAGTCCTGGTATGAATCCTACCTGATCATAATATATTAGTCTCGTGATAAGATGCTGTATTCGTTTTGCTAGAATCTTATTTAAAATTTTTGCATCTATATTCATTAGGGAAATTGGTCTACAATTTTCTTTCTCTGTTTTGTCTCTTCCTGGTTTGGGTATCAAAACCATATTTGTATCATAGAAAGAATTTGGGAGGACTCCTTCTTCCCCAATGTTCAAGAATAGTGTATGTAGTATTGGAATTAACTGTTCTTTAAATGTTTGATAGAATTCACTTGTGAATCCATCTGGCCCTGGAGATTTTTTCCTAGGGAGTTCATTGATGGCTTGTTCAATTTCTTTTTCTGAGATGGGGTTGTTTAAGTATTCAACTTCCTCTTCTGTTAATCTGGGCAATTTGTATTTTTTAAAATATTCATCCATCTCGTTTAGATTATCGAATTTGTGGGCATAAAGTTGGGCAAAGTAGTTTCTAATTATTGTTTTAATTTCCTCCTCATTGGAGGTGAGTTCACCCCTTTCATTTTTAATATTAGTAATTTGGTTTTCTTCTTTCTTTTTTTTAATCAGATTGACCAAAGGTTTATCAATTTTATTAGTTTTTTCATAAAACCAACTATTGGTTTTACTTATTAATTCAATAGTTTTCTTAATTTCAATTTTATTAATCTCTCCTTTGGTTTTCAGTATTTCTAATTTGGTATTTACTTGGGGATTTTCAATTTGTTCTTTTTCTAGCTTTTTCAACTGCAAGCCTAAGTCATTGATCTCCTCTTTCTCTGTTTTATTTATGTAAGCATTCAGAGATATAAAACTTCCCCTAATAACTGCTTTTGCAGTATCCCATAAGTTTTGGTATGTTGTCTCACTATTGTCATTCTTTCGAATGAAATTGTTGATTTTTTCTATGATTTCTTCTTTAACCCAACCCTTCTTTAGAATTAGATTATTTAGTTTCCAATTGATTTTTGGTTTCTCTTTCCATGGCCTTTTATTACATGTAATTTTTAATGCATTATGATCTGAGAAGGATGCATTGATTATCTCTCACTTTCTGCAATGGAGTATGAGATTTTTATGTCCTAGTACATGGTCAATTTTTGTAAATGTTCCATGTACCGCTGAGAAAAAAGTATATTCCTTTCTATTCCCATTTAATTTTCTCCAAAGATCTATCATATCTACCTTATCCAGAGTTTTATTTACCTCCTTAACTTCTTTCTTGTTTATTTTGAGGTTGGATTTATCTAGTTCAGAGAGGGGGAGGTTGAGGTCCCCCACTAGTATAGTTTTGCTATCAATTTCTTCCTTCAACTCCCCCAACCTCTCCTCTAAGAATCTGGATGCTATACCACTTGGAGCATACATGTTTAGTAATGATATTGCTTCATTGTCTATGGTGCCTTTTAGCAGGATATAGTTTCCATCCTTATCCCTTTTGATTAGATCTATTTCTGCTTTGGCTTTGTCTGAGATTTGGATTGCTACTCCTGCCTTTCTTACATGAGCTGAAGCACAATATATTCTGCTCCATCCTTTGACCTTTATCCTATGTGTATCCCCCCGTTTCAAATGTGTTTCTTGCAAGTAGCATATTGTTGGATTACGGCTTTTAATCCATTCTGCTATCCGTCTCCGTTTTATGGGAGAGTTCATTCCATTCACATTCACAGTTATGATTACAATCTGTGTATTTCCCTCCAACCTCTTTCCCTCCATTTGTGCTTTTAGCTCTCCCGTCTCCCTTCCCCTCCTCAATAGTATTCACTTTTCTCCCCCTCCTCCTGCAGCCTTCCCCTCCTTCTTTTGACTCCCCCTCCCTTTTAGTCCCCTTTACTCTTATTGCTTCTTTCCTCCCTTTTAGCCACCCTCCCCTTTCTTCCCCCTTCCCCTCCTACTACCTATAGAGCTAGTTAAGCTTATCTACTTAAGATTATTGTTCCCTCCTTTGAACAAATCAGATGAGCGTACCTCTCAAACAATGCTCATCTCCCTCCCCTCCTCCCCTCTACTATAGTTTGGTACTTCTTCCTGTGATATAATTTGCCATTTTCTGCTTCCCCCTTTCCACACCTCCTATTACATTCCCTTCTCATACTAAAATCATATTTTTGACATGACATCATTTACTTTATGCCCGTTCCCTCTACATATATCCCTTTTATCATAATAGCTGCACAGTTCTCAAGATTAACAGGTATCATCTTCCCTTATAGGGAGGTAAACAGTTTGCCCTAATTGAGTAGCAAGTTTTTGTTTTTGTTTCTTCCCCTCTGTTTACATTTTTATGATTCTCTGGAGACCTGCATTTGAAGATCAAATTGTCTATTGAGTTCTGGTGTTTTGGTCAGGAAGCTCTGGAAATCCCTTATTTCGTTGAATGACTTTCTCCTTGCCTGAAATGTTATGCTGAACCTTGCTGGGTAGTTGATCCTTGGTTGAAGTCCCAACTCCTTTGCCTTACGGAATATTGGGTTCCAATTCTTTCGATCTTTTAATGTAGAAGGTGCAAGGTCCTTTGTGATCCTGACTGTGTGTCCTTCATATTTGAATTGTTTCTTTCTGGCTACTTGTAGTATTTTCTCCTTCACTTCATAGCTCTGGAATTTGGCAACTATATTTCTTGTGGTTTTGAGTTTGGGATCCCTTTCGGGAGGGGAACAGTGGATTCTTTCGATGACTATTTTGCCCTCTGAGTCTAGTACTTCTGGACAGTTTTCCTTGATGATTTCCTGGAAGATATTGTCCAGACTCTTTTCTTCATCATGGGTTTCTGGCAGGCCAATAATTCTTAGATTTTCTCTCCTGGATCTATTTTCCAGGTCAGTTGTTTTTCCAATTAAATATTTTACATTTTCTTCTATCTTTTAATTCTTTAGATTTTGTTTGACTGATTCTTGTTGCCTCATTGAGTCATTAGTTTCTACTTGCCCAATTCTAATCTTCATCGTAGTGTTTTCTTCGGTTAGCTTTTCCATCTCCTTTTCCATCTGACCAATTTTTCCCTTTAAGGAACTATTTTCTCCATTTAATTTTTGTACTTCTTTTTCCATTCGACCAATTTTCCCAGTTAGGTTTTGGGTTTCCTTTTCCATCTGATCAATTTTCCCAATTAGGTTTTGGATTTCCTTTTCCATTTGATTAGCTCTTCCTTTTAGGGAATTATTCTCTCCAGTTAATTTTTGAACTTCCTTTTCCATTTCTTCAATTTTCTTTTTCAGGGTGATGTTCTCATCAGTGAATTCTTTTTTTATAGTTTTAAAATCATTGGCCAGTTTTTCTTTTATATCCTTCTTCAGACGTTCCAGGTAATGTAGTTGTGCTTGCGAGAAATTCATAGTCCCATCTGAGGTTTCAGATGGAAGTACAGTCTCAGCTCTAACCTCTTTGGTGTTTGTGTTTTGGTCCTTATCCCCATAGAAAGATTCTATGGTTTTTTCACTTTTCGTCTGCTTTTTCTGATTCATGATGTTGGCTGAGTGTTGTAGCTTTTGGTTCTTTCAGTCAGAAGGTACAGATCTTTAAGTTGAGCTGATGTGTGTCTAGGCTAAAAGCAGGCTTTTGTTTTTTGTTTCCCAGATCAACCCTGGGGTTGGCTTGTTAGGTGTGTGGGAGGGGTGGTCTGGTCTCAGGATATCTCCTCAGCTGACTTGAGGCAAAGGCAAGGTCAGAGGATGGTGATCCCAGCTTCCCTATTGTCTTCCCTTTTCCCCTGGAGGGCTGGGCCACGCCTAGAAGCTAACGCGTGTTCCCGCCCCTCCTGGGGCTCGTCTCCCGGCTCTGAGGCTTGCCTGGGTCTCAGTGCGAATTTTCTCTGCCCTGGGTCGTCTGTCCCTCCAGATCGCCTCCGCCACAGTAGGAAGAATCCCCCTTTGCCACCTTTCCAGCCTCTGGTGTTATGAGACCACCCGCCCCCTTCTGCTGTTCCCGCTGATCCAGGATTAATCTGGGGAAAAATTTTATGGTTCCCTCACGGTCATCAGCGGGGAGGAGAGAGCACTTACTGATCACTCTGCCATCCCAGTTCCTGGAAGTTCAAGTAGTGACCCACCGAAGTCCGTCTTCAGGCTGAAGATTTCAAGGGCTGCTGCGCTGATGTCTGGCACTCAGCAGCTCTCACCGGCTCGGCCTGGCTTATCTCCTGCTCCGCTGGTCTCGCCCGCCACTCTCGGGCTCCTCTGGTCCCCTCCGCCCTGCCACGCTGACCGCACTGCGCTGTGGGCCGGGGTCTTACCCCCGTGGAACAGATACCTCCCGTGGACCCTCCGGTCCAGCCTGGGCTCCGAATCCGTCAAAGTCCGTCACCCACTGGATTCTACACCTCCAAAGTCTGGTCAGACTCTCCCTCCAGAGATATCCAGAGGAGTTTTTCCAGGAGCTTGGGTGAGTCGTTGCTTTCACTCCGCCATCTTGGCTCCACCCTACAATGTGAAATATTAAAACAATGGAAGACTTTTTTAAATGGGGTAATGTTGAGTCTGTGTACCAGACTTATGATTTTTGATCAACTCTCTTTTAACTGGCTAAAAAAAAATTGGCTAGTTTTACACATTTAAAAACTATACTTTTAAGCAATTTGAGTAAATGCTTGCATTATAATGGTTTTCATTAAGTATTGTGCTTCTTCAGCTTACTGAAAAAGATCCAGCAAACTTCAAACTCTGTCCCTCCATAAAACAGCAGGTGTCAGCTTGAACTGCTCCTGAACATATTAAATGATTCAATTAACAAAATCCCTTAGATGTGGATACTCTAATGTTCATTTACCTTAGGTAAGGTTTGCAGCATGCTTTCTTTCTTATTTACTGTACTCCTTTCCATTCTGTGATGCAATTACATCCAAGATTTTCTCATGTCCCAGGAAACTGTTATATTTTCCCTCATCCTTTCAATATTAATAAAGCAGCAGCAGTTCCAGCTCAGTTTGAAAGCACAAGTCACCATGCTTCAGAAATCAAAGCAAGATGTACCAGACAACCTGGGAATCACCAGCTTGTTTGGGGAACCTTTCCTTAGCTCACGTAGACTTACAACCTGTCAAACATGGAATTCTGAGTATTTCAGAATATGTGGACATCTCAAAACAACCCTTGATCTGTTTTCTTAGAAGTCTATAAAGTGATCTAAATGTATCTGAAAAGAGTGCTCAATACTAAGTGACATTTATATAGCACTAGAGTGTTGGAAAGTGCTTCAAAACTCATATTTGATGCAACAGCCTTGTAAAGTAAACACTATAGCAATTACTATCCCCATTTTATAGACAAGGAAGATGAAGTTCAGAGGAAATTAAGTGAATTGTCCTTGGCTACATAACTATATAGTGTCAGAACCAGAATTCAAATATTGGCGTTTTCCCACACAAATGAACACTAGCAGATAAGGTACTCCAAGCATGACTGCCTCCGTCTTTCCCTCTGACTCCTAAGGTTTCCCATAAAGAAGCAGTGGAACTCTCCAAATGCTATAGGCTCCAGCCCCTATCCGGTGTGTCCCTCCTAGTAACATCACTAGCTATTAATATACTGACAAATTGTTAATATCTGTTCAGAATTTTTAATGCTGGTGTCTTCCCTTTATTGATTAAATCTGTATGCCTTTTGTTTTTATATAATTGTTTGCATGTTTTCTCCCCATTAAACTGTGAACATTTTTGAAACAGAGATTTTTTTGTTTTGTTTTTTTATACCTTTCTTTGTGTCCCCAGAACTAAACACAGTGCCTGGCACATAGTGGATGTGTAATGAATGATTACTGTCTTCCTATCAAATTCATCCCTCTTTTTTCTATATACTTCTTCCTCTGTATTACAAAAACACACTCTTATACTTAATGTGAGTAGTCCAATTTTAGGATTCCAGTGATGTCCCATTTCATTTGTTTCATGTTATTCATTTCAGCAGAGTTCCAACTTAAGCAACACTATCTCATTCTTCTGCTACAATTAATAATCCTTCAACAGTATTCAAATGGAAAGTAGTTCTTATAAGGAACCTATTCCTGCAGCTGACTGTGAAAGCACAGCCAGCCTAATCGAATACTGTACAATACAATGAATCAGGTGACCTAGATTCCCAGCCAATTAATTGTATGACCTTGGAGACTTAGCTCCACCTGCTAAAAGAAAATAATGACTATCACAGCTCACCTCAGGAATAATAGCACAGAAATTAAAATGTTAGCATAACCTTGGGACTCTCAGATGTAAATGGCACTGTACAAATTGCAAAGCTTTATTTTTGAAGCTTTCTTCATTGTATGGCTATTTGTGATATGCTTATACCAAACACAGGAAGTTGTGGATAAATTTCAATGAATGAATCCCTTTGGTATCCCTTTTATATTGACATGTGTCTTCTTGGACACTTGTGACGAGCTGTTACATACTCAAAATTAGTTATGTGTTAATCCTCTCATTACCTCAATCTTAGAAAAGAAAATTTCTCCAATGATTTCCTTGTCAAATAATACTTAATATAATTTATTTATTTGCAGTTTTCAAAATTCACTTCCAAAAGATTTTGAATTCCAAATTTTCTCCACATCTCTCTCCTCCCTTTGACCCAGGATAGCATAAACCCCAACCATGCCTTTCCCCAATCTGTCCCTCCTTCTATTACCCTCTCCTTCTCCCATCCCCCTCCCCTTTATTTTCCTTTAGGGCAAGATAGATTTTTATAGCTCATTGCCTGTACAATTTATTTCCCAGTTACATGCAAAAACAATTTTTAACATTCATTTTTAAAACTTTGAGTTCCACATTCTCTCCCTTCTTCCCTTCCCATGCACCCTCATTGAGAAAGTAAGCAGTTCCATATAGGTCATACATATGTAATTATACAAAACACTTCCAAAACAGTCATGTTGCAAAAGAATAACCACATTTCTGTCTATCCTGTCCTGCCCTCCATTTATTCTTTTCTCTTCCTTGACCTGGCCCCCACAATGGTGTTTGCTTCTGATTACCCCTTCTCTGAATCTGCCATCCCTTCTATTATCCAAACTTTCCTGTCCTTTTCCCCCCTGCCTTACTGCAGGGTAAGATAGATTTTCATACCCAACTGAATGTGTGTTATTCCCTTCTTAAGTCAAATCCAATGAGAATAAGGCTCACTTATTTCCTCTCACCACCCTGCTCTTCCCCTACATTGTCAAAGCTCTTTCTTGCCTCTTTTATGTGAGATGATTTACTATATTCTACTTCTCACTTTCTCTTTTCCCCAGTACATTCCTCTCAGCATTTAATTTTATTTTTATGTATCCTCCCTTCATATTCAACTCACCCTGAGCCCTTGCTATATATACATACACACACAAATATATATTTGTGTATGTATATATATGGTATATATATATATATATATATGTGTGTGTGTGTGTGTGTGTGTATGTGTGTGTATATCTATCTATATCAGTATATATGGTTGTTTATGTATGTATGTCTATAAACATGTACATACATGTATATACATGCACATGCACACATATATACATACATATGCATGCTATATATAGATATATACACACTTATACATACACACATATAATATACACATACACACATGCCTGCACATGTATATATATGCATGTGTATGTATAGATATGTATATATATATGTGTGTGTGCATTCATATATGTATGCATGCACTTATATATGTGTGTATGTATGTATATGTGTATATTCCTTTTAAGTACTCTAATACTGAGAAAGGTCTCATGAGTTACAGATATCATCTTTCCATGTAGGAATGTAAACAGTTCAATTTTAATGAATCCCTTATTGCTTCCCTTTCCAGTTAACCTTTTCATATTTCTCTCAGTTCTTGTATTTGAAAGTCAGGTTTTCCATTCATATCTGGTCTTTTCAACAAGAATGCTTAGAAGTCTTCTGTTTCTTTGAAATTTCATTTTTTCACCTAAAGTATTATACTTAGTTTTGTTGGGTAGGTGATTCTTGGTTTTAATCCTAGCCCCTTGAGCTCTGGAATATTATATTTCAGTCTCTCCTGATCTCTTAGTGTAGAAGCTGCTAAATCCTGTTCTATCCTGATCATATTTCCACAATACTTAAATTGTTTCTTTCTCACTGTTTGCAATATTTTCTCCTTGAATTGGGAGCTCTGAAATTTGGCTGCAACATACCATTTTGGTATCTCTTTCAAGAGGTGATCAGTAGATTCTTTCCATTTCTGTTTTGTCCTCTGTTTCTACAATATCAAGGACGTTTTCCTTCATCATTTCTTGAAAGATGATTTCTAGACTCCTTTTTATCGTGGTTTTCAGGTAGACCAATAATTTTAAAATCATATCTCCTGGATCTATTTTCCAGGTCAGATGTTTTTCCATTGAGATATTTCACCTTGTCTTCTATTTTTCATTCTTTTGGTTTCATTTTATAGTTTCTTAATTTCTCATAGAGAGTTTCCATTTGTTACAATCTAATTTTTAAGGAATTATTTTCTTTAGTGAGCTTTTGGACCTCCTTTTCCATTTAGTCAATTCTGCTTTTTAAGTCATTCTTCTCACTGACTTTTCTGACCTCTTTTGCCATTTGGGTTAGTCTGTTTTTAGAGGCATTATTTTTCTTCAGCATTTTGGTGTCTGCTTTATCAAGCTGGTGAGTTGATTTTCATGATTTTCTTGCATCACTATCAGTTCTCTTCCCAATTTTTCCTCTATTTCTCTTACCTGATTTTCAAAATCCCTTTTGAGCTCTTCCACGGCCTGAAACAAGTTACTAATTTTCTTGGTGGTTTTGGATGTAAGAGCCTTGACCTTTCTGTCTTCCTCTGATTATATGCTTTGATCTTACTCATCCCCAAGGATATAAGAAAATACCTTTTTACCGGGAAAGTGACATTCCATAGTCCTATTTTTCCTCCTTTTGGTTATTTCTCCAGTCAATTACTGGATCTCTTTTGAGCTCTTTGTTAATTGGAAGGCTTAGTTCCATGTTTAAGGGGTTTTGTTCAGCTGTTTTTAGAAATATTTCTAGGGACCGTTAAATTCTCAGTTCCTCCAAAGTGATATGATCAAGGGAGAGTTATTTACTCCTCTCCTATCCTGCATTGTGGTTTGTGAGCAACCACAAACACACTTTCCTGACCTAAAACTGTGAGTAGGATTCCCTCTCCACAGCCACCACCAGCTCTGCCACATTAGCATTCTTCCTTACCCCAGGATTGCCACCCAGATCTGCAACCCAGATCAGCCACTTGATTTCTCCATTGTCTATAGGCCAAGAGTTCCAGAAGCAGCTGAAACTGTAGCAGGAACAGGACTACTGCTGATCTGGGCTGGGGCTGTGACTAGACCATGTTTTTCTCTCATTCAGGTGAGAGAGAGCTTTCCCTGTGACCTTAGGAGCTGTCTTTGGCATTTCTTGGTTGAGAAGTCTGGAAACCACTACAGCTGCCAGTGATTCACTGCCTCAAGGCTTGCTCCAGTCCTGTTTGTGATGGCACAGCCCATGATGGGTCATGCTTAGCTCTGAGCTTGGTGTAATAGACCCTTCCTGTTGGAATTCCAGATTGTCTTGTGCTGGAATGTTTCACTTGGTCATTTTGTGGCTTCTTCTGTGAGACATTTTTTACAGGTATTTTGAAAGGTTTGGGGAGAGAACTCAGCCAGGTCTCTGCTTCTACTCCACTGTCTTGACTCCACCCCCTTGTCAAAAGATACTTGAAATTGACTCATTAAATTCCTAAATCCAGGCTTTACTGTGTCAAAAAAGTTAAATTATTTTTTCATTCATTATTCATTTTTTAAGTGCCTCCTGTGTGAAGCAAGACCCTGGATATACTTCCCCAACACAAATACATAGTAACATATGTGGTTCTCAAATGATGGTAACCTATATTTCCTTTTAGAGTGTTAAGCTGTCCCTTAAGGGGCACTGGTGGTCTGTTGATTCTATAAGTCCAAGTTTCAATGTGATTTGTGCATATCAATATCATCAAAGGTTGTTAGTACTCTAATAATAGTTACATTGATAATATCTGTTCAACATAATTGATAACTAAACAATTTACTTCTATAAAATGATAATCACTTTAAAAATATGCCAAAAATAGTAATACAAATGTCTCACTACACTGAGGGGAAAAAATTTCTCTCTATCACTAGGCAAAGGAGAAAGAAACAAAATGGTTGCTACAAATAGTTCATCTACTATTGATCTGATTTCAGTTCCAGGAGAGGCATAATTAGTGAGCGTATTGTTCTCCTACTGGTGGGACAGGGTGTCTAGGCTTCTAGGTGGAATCACTACCACGCTGGGTCAAGCAGATCACTCTTTAGGACTGACTTCTCATGGAGATTGGATCTTGGCAAATTCTGCTGCCTTTTCAACATTTCAAAGCTCACAATTTTGTTCCATTTCAAATATTTCTTTTCCTAATATTACAAAGGGCAACTAGGCAGTGCAATTGATAGAGCACTGGGCTTAGAACCAGGAAGACTCATCTTTATGAATTCAAACCTGGCCTGAGACACTTACTAACTGTGTGACCCTGAGCAAATCACTTGGCCCTCAGTTTCTCATCTGTGAAATAAGCTAGAGAAGGAAATGGCAAGCCATTCCAATATCTTTGCTCCCCCCCAAAAAAGTGGGTTATGAAGAGTCAGACACAATTGAAACAACTCAATAATAAAAACAAAATTATTAAACAATAAATACAACAGGGACAGAAAAAAATGATAAGGACCAGAGGCTTCTTTTCCCAACTATATTTTATCTCTTTTCTCATTCACATCCAAGAAAGACAGGGAGTTTTCTCTGTGGTCACCTGTTTTGTTTATTTTCAGTTCTGGCTCAGCAGCCAATTGAAAACTTTCCTTTATCATGCAGTATGTAAACAAGAAACAGTCACCATAGAATACTTTTGATTGCTCTGAATCTGAGGCAGAGCTCTGGCATTATATGTCATCATGAGCTTCTAAAAGCTCAACATGCCTCAACATGAGATAGCATTAGAAACAATTCCTGTGCATGTTTTGAGAACTTAACTCTAATTGGTCAATCCTTCCATTACATATATCAGGTATGTTGAAGGTGTTTAATAAGTTCTTGTTTCTTCAGTGCATCAATACCAAGAAGGAATTGTAAATATGAAGCAAGAAACAACTCATCGCTATTGATAACAGTTGTGGACAAGTTTGTGATGGACCACTATTGTTCTATAAGAAATGAGGAGGAGGCTGATTTCAGGAGAAAATTGAGAAGACTTACATATCTGATGAAAAGTGAAATGTTCAGGACAAGGAGAGCATTGTATACAATAACAAAAACATTGTGCTATGATTAACTGTGAATAGCTTAGCTTTTCTCAGCATTATGTTAAAAATAATTCCAAAACACTTAGGTAGTCTGAATGCAGATTGAAGCATACTTTTAAAACTTTACTAATATTGGTTTTGTTTTTGTTGTATCGTTTTTCATCTGTGCTTTCTTTTTCAGCCTAGTTAATACAGAAATCTTTTTACATGACTGAATATATAGAATATATATGAAATTGTCTTCTCAAGGAAAAGAGAGTGGAAAAGAGGGAAAGAGAAGAAGAATAAGGAACTCTAAATTTTAAAAGAATGTTAAAAATATTAATTTACATGGAATTAAGAAAAAATAAAACAAAAATTAAATATTAATAAAATCCAATGAACTTTGTAATTTCTAGTTTGAGAGAGGGTTTTCTCAAAGTAGAAGTAGATTCTGGCATTGTGAAATTAGATGACCAGAAAGGAGTTGGTACCTTCATTTATAAGTATAGAAGTTTGGAAGATGGGTAGATTTAGGTAAATTTATGATTACATAAGAGAAATTATGGTGAATTTAGATTGACATATACAGAACAAGAGAAAGAGTGGAAAGAGGAGATGGGAGAAGACCATATAGAAAGCAAAATTTCACCTAGAGCTAGCTCTTGTAACATTCCATATTTGTGAATATCATAAGGTATATAACTCTGTGACATATAGAATTTCCTCTATTCCCCTTAATTCTCTAAATTTTTCTACATTTTCTTAGAAACTTCTTGTGACATAATAATGTGGATCATTATAGCTGCATAATATTTTAGAGCTTACAGAAAACCCACACATCATCAGTAACATGCAAATGACCTTACTCTGTATAAAACCTTATTCCTTCTCCATTAGACAGAAATGCCACAACAAGTAATAGCAGCAATGTGCTTTTCCTTTGTTTTCATTCATATTCTCATTTTACTATTTTTATTTAGAAAAAAACATTTGTTATGGTTTCATGGCATGTTGTGCTGGTTGTCTCAAAGAATTCATTCAGATCCCCTCTAATGAAGCAAAGGACTGAGGATTATGCTTTCCAACATGCTGAAGTCCAAGAGGAATTGGCAACTTTAGTAAGACAAGATAGGAAATTTTGTAGTGAAATGATGCTGATTACATAATAGAAATTATGAATATTAGAAAGGCAGAGGGGTTTGTTAAGGGATTAGGTAATGGAGAGAAATCCTGGCTTTTGTGGAACTACACATGCTATTACCTACAATGCACACAGAAAAACCCACTGGGGGTATATTTGCATGATAATGATATTATAATAAGCCTCTTTACATCATAAGTTTTTGCAATTACTGTGAGATACCTACTTAGGGAAAATCCTTTCTGTTTTGGGGGTCCAAATCCTGCTAGGGCATCCTGGTGATGTTGCTTTCTGGTTAGTTATTGTAGTCCTGTCTGAGATTAGATGGATGTGGTTGTGGTTGAGTGTATGGACACACTTTTTGTTTCTGCGGCAAATATTAGAAATGGGTCCGAGGGCAGTGGCTTGCAAGAGAAAGTTGCTGGTATTCCATCACAAGGCTACACTTCTTGTTGTAGTGGGGCATGAATGCATGGACATGCCTACTGTTCTAGTGGGCCAGTGAGGCATATATGAGGAAATTAGGATGTTGCATTGGGGGAGGAGCAATGGCTAGGGAGGGCAGTAGACTTGCTGCTCAGTGAGGTCTATGATTGAGTCCAGGGACAGTAGTGTAGTTAAAGTCAAATTGTGTGGTTAAATCGGGATATGCCTGCTATTCAGTGAAGCTCAAAAGGAAGTGAAAATATTGGAGCTAATAGCAGATTTATTAGGACTCCATCAATATGATCTTTGATGCAAAACTAGAAAGAGACCAGAGATATACACACACACACACACACACACACACACACACAAACACACATACATATATGTGGTAAAAATAAGTTATGTCTACATAGTACAACATAAAGTGAAAATCTGGTAATCATCTAGTTTATTTGATTCAGTTAACAGCAAATGTGGATACTTTTAAATTATTCAGATGAGCTGTATGTGTAAGTGAAGTAAATTGGATAGGGTACTGAACTCAAAGTTAGGAAAGCTTGCATTAGAATCCTCCCTCACACATCTATTAGCTGTGTTGTTGTTATTGTTCATCACTCATTCTCAGAGAGGATGGATGACATCACAAGGTGACGTCTTGATTTGTGCACAAATTGGATTTGTGAGGTAAAGCTCAAAGCTGTCAATCTCACTTTTAAAAATAAATATGGAATTAATAGACCACAATCTATATCAGTGACGGGAAATTCCACACTGAAGAAATCATTGGCCCTTGATGTTAATATGCATTACGTACACAGATTGTCATAAAGATGAAATTAAAGGTCTACCTCAGGTACAGTACATTTTTGTGGTTTGTCATCATCATCATCATCATCATCATCATCATCATCATCATCATCATCATCATCATCATCATTATCACCCATAGGAAGGTCCCTCCAGAAATCCCCATAAGTATCTGCTTTTCAGCTTAGAGTCTTATGTGCCTGGGATCATTGACTAGCATCATGAGCTGGCCAGAACTCCCCTGTGTAAAAGGTAAGACATAAATCCAGCTCCTTCTTGCTCTGTGGCCAACTCCCTAGCACTATACTACACTGCCTCTCCATGATCAAATGATAATATCTTATGATTAAATAGCATCTCCCAATAGTTTTGCTTTCTTGCCTGTCCACTGGCACAATACAAGGAACTTTTAAAAAGATAAGAAGGAAAATGTTTAACTTAAATACTATATCATAATCTCTGAGTGAATTTTAAGTATTTCTTATCCTCAGTGCACAAACAAGCTGCTCATAATTATATTAATAGCACATGTAAAATTAGAAAGAGACTCCCAGCTCACACATAAGGCAATGCACTTCGGGGTACTAAAAGGAATATGAACGGTAATTATGCTATTCTAATCCCTACAGATTGGTCCTTGTAGTTTTCACCTTTGCCCTAATGTATCCCCAGATAGTATCTGTAGGAGTTAAAATAACCTACATATATCAGCTGTATCTGTAAGTTGTCTATGGGTTGTTTACAGTTACATAGCATTTGACACCCCCTCTGTTCTCTGAATAATTTTATGCAAAATAATTTATATATCTTGATCAATCCAGACCAATACTGCCCGATGTTTACCATTGAAAATCAGGTTGGCATACAACTATTTAGCTTCAGTGGTATAAAAAAGACTTATGGAGATGATGCTTCCTATAATATTCCTTACAAGTTAGGAGAAACCAATGGTCATAAGTTTTTTTGTAATTTCACAATGTTATAACTGTAGTGCTTGGGTTTTTTGAAATCAAATGTTAGAAATAAAATACTTCAAAAAATTTAAATTATATTAATTTTTCTCATGTCATAAACATCCATGTTCACTCATTCCCTGGGTTATGTGTGTATGCATGTCTGTCTGTTTGTCTGTCTGGCTTTAGAAAGTATTAGAGTATATTTACACTAAGGATATCAAAGTGTAAATCTTTAAATGATAAATTTTCAAATAAAAGACATCAGCCTTAAGTCAAGTGAAAATTGAACACATATTGGTAATTCAATTAAGATAAAAAGACTTGGAAATCCCTTCTATCATCCTCCCCAATCAGAGTTAAAATTTAGTACTGCAAAAATAACTAGGGGAATGAGGGCAGAAAAAGGGTTATTTAATATGGGAACAAGAGGGCAGATGTGATGATTTAAAAAGAATTTCAGTAACATATCAGGGTTACATGCTAGGCTGTATTTTTTTCAGAGAAAGTATGCAATGATCAAGTGGAGACATTGGGTACAGTTATCTTTTCAAGAGATGTAGGAGTGAAGAAGAAGAAAGAGATAACAGATAAATAGGTTCCCTATACAAATACAAAGGATGATTTTTTTTGTTTGTTTTTAAGAAATTAAGAGACCTAAGAACTTGTAGGAAAATGAAAGTAGCCATCACTCTGAGATTGTCAAGCAAGGTATACAGAAAGAAATTTAAAAAGCATGATGGAGAAGAGAAAACTATTGAAACAAGGTATTGGAAGTGGCACAGAGAGGAAAGGAATCAAGGGTTAAGATATAGTAATGCACCTTACAGGAAAGTATGGATAATTCTTCTACAACCAGAGGAAGAGGAGAGAGTGGGGGATGATGTGAATAGTTCTAAAGTGTGAAGAGGATAAAATGTATATTGGCCAAAATCTCCTCACAGAAGTGGGGGGCAATTATCTGCCATAACTGGAGGGAAACAGGGTTATGAATAGAGGATTAAAAAGAGAGGAAAATGTTTGGAAAAGGTCTATGGAGAGTGAGATAAGGTTTTGATAAGAATAGAGTTAGAAGAATTACCAAGAGCATCAAAGGGTCAGCTGAAATAAGGCATCATAAATTTGAAATGAGTGAGATCAGATAGATTTTTTTGACCTCTAGAGAGAATACGAATCCTGGAGACTGGAGCTGACAAATTAAATAGTACAGATTACCAACAGATGTTGATTAACCAGTCAGAAGTGGTCATAGGTCAAGGAGACTAAAGGTTTTAGAGAAGTGGCTAGTGATACAGAAAAGAGGTACATTTGCAGGTTAAGGCTGAATATGGAGGCAAGTGAGGATAGCATGAAAGATATATATTGAAGTAGCTAGGTGGCACAGTAAGCAGATTGCTGCATTTGGAATCAGGAAAACCCAGTTTCAAATCCTGCCTCAGACAATTATTACATATTTTGTCATGGGCAAATTATTTAATCTCTCTGACCTTCAGCTCCCTCAGCTATAAAATGAAGATTATAATGGCACCTACCTAATAAGATTATTGTGATGACCAAATGAGTTAAAATGCTTAAAGTGCTTTTCAAATCTTAGAGGGTTACAGAAAGGCAATTTGTCATCACAATCATCACGACCATTATAATTGTTGTTGTAACCACAAATAGGAAAATAATCATAAATTAATGGTTGGGGCTTACCATAAGTGTTAGAGAAAGTGCAAGAGTAGGGGAACAGAAAAGGTTGCAAAATGTGAGGTTACTGCTCGAAATCAGAATTCTAAGTTCTATTATCTTAGAAATAGTTATTTTGGGGCAGCGAGGTGGTGCAGTGAGTGGCTAGAGCACTGATCCTAGAGTCTGGAGGACCTGAGTTCAAATCCAGACTCAGACACTTAACACTAACAATCTGTGGGACCCTGGGTAAGTCACTCAACCCCGATTGCCTTACCAAGAAAGGAAGAAAGAAAAGAAAAAGAAAATCGTTATTTTTCAGATATAGCAATGTCTAAAGCAAATGTTCCTAACCTGGAATCTATAGACCTATAAAGGACCTATGGATAAGTTTTAAGGAGTCTGAGAACTTAGATGCTAAACATAAATCTTTATTCAAATAAATTGATTTTAGTATTCAAAACCATGTGTTTTGTTTTATGCATTTTAAAACATTATTCTGAAAAGGATTTCATAGATATCACCAGGTTGCCAAAGGAATACATGACCAAGAAAACAAAAAAGTCAAAATACCCCTCATCTAAAAGGTGACCAAACAGATATGGAGAAATCCAGCAGTGAAATCATTAGAAGTGAGGAAACTGAAGACTTGCGTGGCCTGTTTGTTAACAGGATCACCAATTTTTAATTCTCTTAACACAGTAACAGGGGAGAGATAGTATTTTTCCAACCTGTAGTACCATGCTATTAGACTTGTAGCATCAGCTCCTCTTATGCTAGACCTTCATTTATGCCTCCAAAGACATGTTGGCATTCTTAGAAATGTTTTTTATTGACTCAAATTCAGCTTAAGGTCCACTCAAAACCCCAGATTTTTCAAAGATATTGTTGTTTAAACACACTTCTGCTATTCTACACTTAATGCAGTTAATTTTTTTTAAACTCAGTGTAAGACTTTCAACTTAAAACAATTTAATGTCTTCTTATTATTCTTGGCCCATTGTTCTAGCCTGACATGATTAAATTTTTAATTGAAAATTTGAAAAAAAATGAGGGAAGAAAAACAAAATTTGGCAGCAGGGAAAATGATGGAGTAATTTTTGGGGAAAGTGAGAGCCCTTTGGCCAGTCTGAAAACATTATTCAGGAGACTTGTGGGAGATCATCATGGAAAGGCAGGTGGGACTATATTGGAGGGGATCTTGAATAGCAACTCCTGGTTCTATTCTCATTTAAATTTACCAGTCCTACCATTCATTCTCTAGGGACTTTGCCTGTGATTGTCTTGCTAATTTCTGACATGTTAATTCTTTCGAAGGTGTTAGCAGCAGCTGTCTAATCTGCCTATGTGTAAAGCTCTTCTTTATCGTTAGTCTGTTCCTCTAATCCATTTTCTCTTTGTAGTGAAAAATATTAAAGGGATATAGGAAAGTTTATTGTACATTGATCTGTTTTTCATCATGGCTATCTTGAAAAATGAGGGAAGTAACTATCAGTTTAGGCATGGTTTAAGTGCTGTCCTTTCGAAGTGCAGGTCAATGAATCAGATGTCCTCTTAGCTTCTTCAAGTTATATGATTATAATATATAGGATGATTACTCTGACTTCTTAATTAAAGGACTAATAACCTGGTAATAGCTTCTAAAAGAATAAAAAGTGAAGGTTAAAAGTGCAATGAAATGCAAATGAAACAGTATTGAGAACAGACTGTACATTTTATTTGTTTCTCGTGGCATCTGGGGTAGAGAAAGCCTAAATATTAACTACTATTAGCATTACTCCTGGTTGATAACAACACTATAAAAAAATCCATATTTGGAAAAGTAGTTTCTAATTTCTTAAGATGAAAACCACTACATTTCAAAAGAAAATATTATATCAACCCTAAAATAAACAGCCAATTCTAGTTCTCTTTTCAAACTGTATCTGTCACTTCTGTTTTGTAAGTTTATCAATAAATTGAATAAAATATAAGCAGACCTTTATTGTAGTTGAGGATTCATTAATTAATCAAGTATATATTTAACTGAAAACTTCTTTTTGGCGAAAGGTAAGTCTATGATAATTTTTTTTTTTTGCCTCTTCTGTTTTGGGGTAGGAAATATTTTTCTAGTGCAACAAACTCAGTTTTCTTTAACACACACACACACACACACACACACACACACACACATAAAATCATAAGCATAGCATACTGGGGGCAGAGAGATGATCCAAAAGTAGGAACATCCTGAGTTTAAGCTCCACTTCTGATTCATGCTAGATTTGTGAACCTGAAAATTTCCCTCAACCTTTAGTTCCCCAAGACATATATCCTATAGTATTATGAGTTGTGGAATACAAATAGATCTGCATTGGTAGGAGGATTTTGCATCAAGGAGTAGCCTAAATAAAATATTTATATCAAGTCTGATATGAATATATATATATATATATATATACACACATATATATATATATATACACACATACATATATACATACATATTATATATACCTATACATACATACGTATATATGTATATACATATGCATACATACACACATACATATATACATATATACATATCCTTGCATATATTTGTTCTCACATGATTTGACAATGATGGGATAAATATGGAACAGATTTCAGCAAAAACATAAAGACTCTGCTAGTAAATCTGAATTCAGAATAATGGACAACATAGTAAACCTAATAAAATAATAACCACAATAATAACCACCCCCTGAAAATCCAATCTATTATCTGCAATGTAAGAAGGAAACTTCAATAAATAAAGAAATGTGAGCTAGGTGCAAAGCTGCACAACCCAAGCTCACTACATGCCAAGGGATTTATTTCATACAGGCCATGAAAACTGTAGAGGATGTTTTCCTTTACATTTTTTGCGGTCTGCCCCAAATCCTTTAGCATGCTGCAAGAGGCCTGAGCTAAGGTGATGTCTATTAGAAAGACTGAATGACCTAAACCTTTTACCATGAAGGCCTGGCAAAAATCCTGAAACACCTTCAACTGGGCTGTGGCAATGCCACTAATTGGGTTGCTACCACTGCCATTATGAAGATAAAATTCCTTTAAAACTAAGAAATACAGGGGGTAACATAGGGTTGCAGTTAGGTTTTACTTGAAATTATGATGATCACCTTGATATTGAAGTGTTCAGAGGTGGCTAGTAAAGGTCTCTGAAAAACACAGAAATACACACACGTTTGTAGCATTTGCTGATCATTGAGGGTTAAATGCTTAAACTGAAAATTTAATTGTCACCTTTCTCAAGCTGGTTCAATCTGACTTCAGTACACTTCTGGAGGTTTTCCTTGTGTTCTGATACACAAGAAGGCAAGATGTATTGGAACAAATCAAATCATATTATAATACCCTACCTCCTGGAAAATTTTTCAAGGTTAATGGTCCTGGCTACTAAAATTGGCAAAACCAAGACATATATATGTTATATTAATATATGCATATACATACACAAATTATAGTTCAGCATTCCATGAAATTGAATGAAGATATGAAGACTTTTATTTGCAAACATGATGTTATAACCAAATTGTAAACTTATGTCAACCTACAAAGGCTTCATACATTCTTTTATTAATCTTACCCTCAGTTGGAAGTCACATAATAATTAACTATGACACTAGTACAGGAGAATCATAAAAAACACTTCATCTTTAAGCTTAAATTACATCTATCCATTTATTCATTCACTAATTAATTAATTTATGAGAGTTGCTGCTAAAAGGTGGTAGTATCAAGTACTATCTCTAATAAGAGGCATCAATGACCATGATGGAAGTGTCTAGAGAGAGATACTGAAGATTTACACAAAGACATTGACATATTTGCATCAATCCCTAACCAGTAGACAGTAGAAAATTTGGATGCCACCTTGGCCAATTAAAGATTAAAAACAATAACAACAACATGTTGCAAAATAAATTGTGAAAGCCTAGAAATTCTAGATTCCCTTAATCACCATTTGAAAGTAATCATAAAAATGTTAAGGAGGAATAAGCTCCATAACTCAAAGTTGTACTAACAAAGTTGATATTGCCCTTTTTATGTATGATCCAACTTTTTAAAACAGAAAATTGATAACATGCAATAGCAATTTGAAATTTATTAAAAATAATTTCAGTTCAGCATCTAATAAGGAGTATATCTCTCTAAAAGTTTCTTTCATCAAGGAATTATAATTTAGTTGAGGAGAAAAGAAAAACAAATAAGTGATAAATTAAAGGTAGAATATTTAAATGATAGTACCAAAACAAAAAGATGATCGAAGGTCTCTTTGCATGAGCAAGTTGATGCTATTTGACCATTGAATAGATATTTATTGAATACTTTTGTGGCCATTTCTTTGCTAGGGGGCTATGAGGCATGAAAGTCAAATATATATGTGTATACACGCACGCGCACACACACACACATATTCCTACAGGCTTCCTAAAGATTTCAAAATGTCTACAACTTAATCGGGATTCCACCTATGCAAATCGCATCTCTATACATCAGCAATTTTCTGAGTTTCTCATGATAAAACTAATTCTGGTCAGAAACCTTTAGCTCTACTGGAATCATCTTTAGAGGACTGAGGTTCTGTTCTGGGGCAGGGAATGGCACTGCAGTATGACTTTAGTGGAATTATATCTATGGAGGTACATGTTTAACATACTTCTAGGTCAGAAGGGAAGAGTAAACTCTGACAAATATTCCAAAATTCAAATATATTACTTCCCTTACATATCATTTATGTAAATAGTGAAATATAATGGATACTCTACTTAAGATACTGAATTCTACTTCTGTCTTCTATGTCATGTGAGCTTAAGGAGGCTAAGAAATTAGTCATGAATTACTTTTTTAAAAATAACCATGGACATTTCTATACACAAAGGACAAAAAATAAGGTGGTATATAAAATGGTAAACTTCTGTTATATTGCTTATAAAACTGTGTGCTAAATTAACAGATTGGTAATAAATTTGCCTATTTATGTGTAATTCTGAATTTTTTATTCTCGAGTATATTTCTATCCTCTTAGTTTCTTAATAACATAAAATGAATTTCTAATATACCATCTTTTTTTTTTTTTTTTACCAAAATGGCCTGCTACTTTGTCATAGAAAGAAATTAAATGGAGCTGTCACCTTGTGCTTTGTATAAAGTCCTCCATATAGTTGTAAAGCCAAAGCATTTTGCAGGGATATTAGAAATCATTTCAAGCAGAATAGTAGAGTGTAATTAGAAGAGGATCTGAGTTCAAATCCAGCATCTATTAGTTGAAAACGACTTTGGACAGTTCATTTTACCTCTCTGAATCTCACTTTCATTATTTATGAGATGACAGGATTGAAGTAGCTGACCTAATAATCATAATCATAATAAATGCTAACACTTATATAGCACTTACTGTGTGCCAGACACTGATGAGTACTTTAAAATTGTTATCTTATTTGATCCTCATAACTCTAGGAGAATGGTAATATCTGTTATTATCCCCATTTTACAGATGGCAAGTGTCTGACACTGGATATGAATTCAGTTCTTTCTGACTCAAGACACAGAACTCTATTTATTGTGCTATCTAGTTATTATTGCTAGTAGTGTAAAACTCAAGCTCCTTACCCAGAATGTAAAACTTTCCACACATTGAACTTCCCGATTTTATATTGCCATGATGGATAGATAGATAGATAGACAGATAGACAGATAGATAGATAGATAGATGATAGATAGATAGATAGATAGATAGATAGATGATAGATAGATAGATAGATAGATGATAGATAGATGATAGATACATAGATACATAGATACACAGATACATAGATACATAGATATACTGATATGCTGGTACACCTATACATATATGTTGCATACCTATATGTGTGTATGTGTGTGATGGTGTGTGTTTTTATATATTTGACATATATATCACACATATACACATATATCACACACACACACACACACATATATGACAACTCATTGTCTTAGTAGATAGATCACTGGGATTGCAGTCAGGAAGACCTGAATTCAAATACATTCTGAGACATTTACTAGCTGCTTGATCCTGGGAAAATCACTTAACCTCTGCTTTCTGTAGTCCGCTTGAGAAGGAAATGGCAAACCACTCTAGTATCCTTGTCATGCCTGGACATCACGGTTCATGGGTTCATGAAGAATCAGATATGACTAAATGACTGAACAATGATGTGTGTATATATGTATATGCATGGATATGTGTGTATGTATATATGTATGTGTTTATGCATATGCATATATGTGTATATATATGATATATATACTATGTATACACATATGTATATATTTTTAATTTACTTATTAGTGTTCATACATTAGTCACCCAATAGAATGTAAGCTTATGAAGAGTAGTTTGGGGAGGTTTTTTGGAGGGAAATCAATATACTTCTTTCTCTTAGAATGTCACAAATAAAACTTACTAAGTTCTGAGCATGTTCAATTTATTAAGAAGTCTAGCAATTCCCAATTAAGAGATATCTTACGTCCCTCAGTGGCCAAGAATACCTTTGACAGCCAGAGTAGTCTTTCTTTATATAGGTAACAGAAACAATTCTGTGATGAAAATAAAGTGAAACAATAATTGTCCTATATAAGAGGTAAGGCAAAGCTTACATTTGGCTTGACTCACAAGAGGGGATCTCCAGGATCCATGGTAATGGAGAAAACACAGAGTTGGTCAACATTCTCTGGGAAGTCTTTTTTAGGCAACCCTCTGTACCAGAGTGGTCTGGTGCTAGGCTAATGATTAGGTACAACATCTTATGACCACATCGATTCATCCTCACTCCTCCTTTCCAGGTTAAAGTAGATTGAGTCCAGGCTGTAGCCCAAAGAAATGGGCAAGTTAAACTTTATAAACACTAATACTAAGATCTGTGCAATTAAGTATAACTTTAATCCATAAATACTAATTCCAGTGATTGGATACAATTTTCAATAATTAATAACACAAAATAAAGTGCGATATCAATTTTCAGTTTCACATAGAGTGCCCTGAACATAGCTCAGTTCGGTAATTTTTCAATTGTGTCTAACTCTTTGTGAGCACCTTTGGGGTTTTCATGGCAGAGTTTTGGTTTGCCATTTCCTTCTTCAGCTTATTATGAAGATGAAAGGTCATGTGGTGCACAAGTCTTCAGCAGTAAATGACCATATGGTGTTTGCTGCCCAAAAACTCCAGGAGAAATGCCAGGAGTAGAACAAAGGTCTGTACACAACGTTTGTGGATCTGACCAAGGCCTTTGACACTGTTAGTCATGAAGGATTATGGAAATTATGTCAAAATTTGGTTGCCCAGAGAAGTTCATCAATATTGTACATCAATTTCATGATGGCATGTTTGCTCGGGTTCTAGACAATGGACAAAGCTCTCGTGCCTTTCCAGTCACCAGTGGAGTGAAACAGGGCTGTATGCTTGCTCCCATGTTTTTTAGGATGGTGTTTTCAGCCATGTTGACAAATGTTTTCAATGAAAATGAATATGGCATCGAGGTCAACTACTGTACTGATGGTAAGTTCTTCAATTTGAAAAGGTTACAAGCCAAGACCAAAGTTGAGGGAGTATTGGTGCACGATTTTCTGTTTGCAGATGGTTGTGTACTCAATGCAGCTCCTGAAGTTGAGATGGAACAAAGTATGGATCAATTTTCTGCTGCCTGTGCTAATTAACACCCAAAAAACATAGATGCTCCATCAGTCATCACCACACCATCCATACATGGAATCATTGGTTACAATAAATGGAGAAGCTGTGAATGCTGTGGACAAGTTCACTTACCTTGGTAATGTACTTTCCAAGGATGTACACATTGACAATGAGGTTGATGCATGCATTGCCAGAGCTAGCTCAGTATTTGAGAGGCTCTGAAGAAAGGTTTGGGAGAGAAGCTGTATTAGACTGATTACCAAATTGAAGGTCTACAGAGCCATTATGCTGACCTCATTGTTATATGCTTGTGAAACATGGACAGTTTACCATCCCCATTCCAGGAAACTGAATCGCTTCCACTTGAACTGCCTTAGGAAGATTCTGAGGTTCACATGGCATGATAAGGTACCAGACAATGAAGTCCTTACTCAAGCTGAACTGCCAAAAATTCAAACTATGCTTCAGAGAGCACAACTCTGATGGGCTGGACACATTATTTGAATGCAAAATGTATGCTTGACAAAAAGACTTTTATGGAGAACTTGCTTGGGGCAGGTGATCACATGGTGGCCAGGAGAAATGATACAAAGACACTCTCAAGGTCTCTCTCAAGAACTTTGCATTTGACTGTGCAACATGGGAGATGCTGGCAGAGGACTCTTTGAGCAAAGCAGAATTGAGACAGCACAAAGGAAATGCACGATGCACAAATTTGGGATATCCACCCCTAATATTCAAACAGACTCTCTATGTCCAACCTGTGGTAGAGCATTCTGAGTTCGTATAGGTTTTATCAGCCACAGTGGGACACACTGAAATTTCACATTACAATGGTGATGTCATTTTGGTCCTCTTTGAAGACGAAGGACAACAACCAACCAACTATGAAGATGAAGATACTGAGGCAAACAGGGTTAAGTGATTCACCCAGAATCATACAACTAGTAAGCCTATGAAGCTAGATTTTAACTTAGGAAGATGAGTACTCCCATTCCAGAATTCTATCAGCTGTACAAGTTAGCTGTCTAGGCTATTAAATAGGCAGTTAATACTTGTGCTTTTAATTGAAGAGCTAAGATTTGGTCTTTTAGTCCTGCAAGTCTGGCTTAAATTTCCACATGAGAAACATATTGGGTACATGACCCATGGAAGTAAATTAATCCGTCAGAGTCACATGCAATGCTTAGGACAGTGATCTCCAGAGTGGGGGCATGTATCCTGACTCCAAGTAGTGTATCATCAACCAGTAAAACAGTGAAGATGGCTTATCCTTTACTGTGATGATCAAATGTAGAATTCGTCTCCAATACAAGCATTTTACCCTTATCCTTAAATAGTACCCTTCTCCATCCTCTTCTCTTTCCCCAATATGTAAGCTCCTATCCTCCTCACCCATATGTTGGTATTAGTTGCTAAAGGAAGTTATAACCTCACAGCTACCTGGATCTCCCTCTCCTCCTCACACCAACAACAGCTACAGCTGTACAGCTGTCATGAAAATCCCCTCAAACACATCCCTATTCTTATGTATTGACCATCACTTTTGCAGAAGTCCTGTGGAGAATAGAATCTTCACTTCAGGTTGATGAACCATAAGTAAAAGACTAGACTTCTCCCATTTTGTTTTCAGAAGGACATAGGGAATCATTCAGGGTGAGTAGGCATGGATTAGTTGTAATCCTGTTTTACACACCTCCTTATAATATCTTTTTTTTTTTTTGGTAACCCCACCCCTGTCCCAAACTTCCCTATTACTATGAACACTATTACCCTCTTTCCAGATTTGGTGTTAATTTGACTCTTCTCCTTTATCTCATTCATAAAATTAGTTGTCAAATCTTCTCATTTGATGTTCATATCCATTGTAACTGTCCCATTATTTTTACTTCTTCAGCCACCAACCTAGTCTGGGTTTTTATAATAGTCTCCTAGTTTTCCTCCCTGATTAAAGACTCTCCTCAATTCAATACATGCTCTACGCAACTGCCAAAATGACCACATTCTCCCCTATACAATAAACTCCAGGTGTTCCTTGTTGATTCGCAGATTAAATGTTCTTTTATCTTTATCTAATCCTTTTAAAATCTAATTCTATTTTAGTTGCATAATGAAAAAAATATTAGTACAGTAGCACATATGTAATTTGCATTTATTTATTTATTTATTTAGGCTGCATGTGCATTTTTAATTTGTCTCAAAGCTGACAGAGGGCATCCCCTTAATTTCCAATTCTTTGCCACCACAAAAATGCTAATATAAATATTTTTGTACATGTGCACTGTATCCTTTTCCCTTTTTCTTGATCTCTTTGGGATACAGACCTAAGAGTAAAACTGATGGATGAGAGGGATATAGGATGTATATGTGCAATCTTGTAAAACATATTTCCATGAAAAAAGTAAAGTAAAAAGCGTGTGCTTTGATTTGCATTGAGACTCTAATCAGTTCTTTCTCTGGATGTAGATAGCATTTTCCATCATGAATCTTTTTTAATTGTCTTGAATCACTGTAATTCTGACAATAGCTCAGTCGTTCACAATTGATCATCATTCAGTATCATTACTGTGTATAACATTCCCTTGGTTCTGCAGACTTCATTTTGCATCCGTTCATGGAAGTCTTCCTACGTTTTTCTGCAATCTTCCTGCTCGTCATTTGTCTCTCATTCACTTTTTGACACTGTACGATTTGGCTTCCAATGTTGTCACTCAGCTAGAACTGCTTTTCCCAAGGTAATCAATAATCTCTACGTCTATTCTCAGTCCTCTCTCTCCCAGGCCTCTCTGGGACATCTTCTTTTCTCACCCCACCTCTCCCTCCAAGTTAAGTCAATTGCCTAGTCTTGTCAATTCTACTTCCCCAACCTAACTCTGTCCTTAACCCTAACCCAGCCCTTTTCTACCCTCATGGGACCATCCCGGTTCATCACCAAGATGGTTCATCACCAACAGTCAAGGAAGTATGGCTGATTAGAAAATAATTGCTATCAGGATTCCATATCCATTTTTATATCACACTGGGTTTCATGTTGCTATCTTCCTCTGATTCAAAGTCTCCAGCACAGTAACAATGGACCTGTCTTTGAGTCTTGTGTCTGCTGATGCTTCAGCGTCACCTCAGCTACCTTTCCTGGGTCTCACTTTCCCCATTTGTAAGAGGTTAGATTAGAGGCTCTCTAAAGTCATGTACTGCTCCGTGGACAGAGGAGGGAAATCCTGGGTTTCGGCTGCGCCTGGGCTGGAGGTGAAGGGCTGCCGGACCCTTTTCTTCTGATTGAACAGAGGAACGCGCAAACAGCCTGCGGGGAGAAAACGCCACCGTGGCCCTTCCTCCTCCCATCCCCCGCCTCCCCCAACCCTACCATGTGTCACCTTCTCAGTGCTCCATTAAGTAGCTCCTGTGTGCCAGGCTAACGGGGGGTGGGGTGGGGAATCCGCTAGAGACAGCAGGATGGGAGCTCGGACCTGAAGGCGGCAAGTAAAGAGAGAGGGCAGAAATGGGGAGAGGGTTAGAGGAGATCCAGAGAGAATGCCCAGAGTCGGGGATGGATCAGCCAGGGGTGGGGCAGCCCGAGCTGGGACAGTAGATGCCACCGGACTGCAGCTACAAGACTAGAAAGGGGCAGAGGATCTCAGACTTAATCCTGGGGGCGGGAGGGGGGGGGGGGGGGGACGTGGGCCATTTGTGATTGGGGGAGCGCCCGGAGCGGCTCGGGAGCAGGAGTGTAAAGAGCCTAGGGGCCATCCGGGGGTGCCCCTGCGGGGGGCAGCCTCTGAGACCCTCCTGCAGCAACTGCCCTGCCTCATACGGACGCTCCGAGAGGCCGCTGAAACGGTCTCAGGGATCTGGGGGAGGGGGGGGTGGTCCCCGTGAGGCTGACGTCATACCAGACGGAGGGGACGGAGGGGGCTAACAGGGAGGGGCTGGGGGCGGACCCGCCCCATGTAATTTGTATTTAAATATGTCTGAGAGATACTGGGAAACCATTGCTCTAGGAGTTTAAGTTGTAAAACTATTGCTAGTTGTATTAATAGAGGGCATTTTCTCAAAGATAACTCCTTGCATTGATGAAAACTAGGTCTGTATCTCCAAGAAGTTGTAGAAAGATGAGAAGAGAACCAAAAAACATTCCATAGTTTTTCTAAACTCATCACCTAAGAATGGTGGACTTAGTTTCAATAAGTCTTTTGAGATAGCATTTATTCCCCGCTAAGAATTCAGGAGCGGGGAACCTGTGGCCTTAAGGCCACATATGGCCTTATAGGTCCTTAAGCGTGGCCTTTTAGTCAAAGGAGGGTAACACTTGAGGACCTAGAGGGCCACAGGTTCCCCACCCCTGAGCAAAGTTCTTTGTAGATCACAACCACCTAGTAGCATTATATTTCAGTAGGGCAAATAGGGAGGTCAAACAGATTGATTTATATTCAAATATATGTATTTGTATATATGTACCTTTGTGGGCATATGCACACATATATGTATTATACATATATGTATATATATAGCCATTGACTGAATTAATATAACTTTGTAAAAGATAGATATACACATATATTTATATTAACTTTTATAAGTTCACATATCACCAAATTTTACAAGTAGTAAAAATGTTTCAAAAGCTACTTGTCAATACCAGTCTAACTGCAAGTTATTGATAAAAGAGTTATTATGCATTTGAATCACTTCCTTGGAATGTATTTTAAGTTTCAACTATGTATTCAGAAAGGATACATTACTGTTTAGGATAAGGAAAGATTTTGACACTATTGCCCCATTTTTGCAAGAAGAACCAAAAGAAAGTTACAGTTTTTTTTTTAATTTCCAGGAAATAAATTTCAAGGAAATAATATTTTAAGTGTATTTTTGCATAATCACATACATACTTATGTCTGCATGCATATATGCGTGTATTATATATAGCATGTATAGAAATATATATGTATATGTGTGCATGCATTTTATACACATACACATATTTAACACATTATTTGCTGAACATTATTCTCAGTTGTCTGTATACAAATTTTGTTCAAAGTAAGGAGCTACTTTATCTTTTAGAATAGGGGAAAATATGAGACTGCTTGATCATTATAAAGTCATCTCTCATATTTCTTTAATTTTCTACTCATTCTTAAAGGGACCCTTTTACAATGAGTGGCATAACATGATGTGACTGAATTAACCTTTTCCGAACTTTACCATTCAAATGTGGAATGTTTGGATTCAGAGACACAGACATAAGGCAAAGTATGATGTGCCCATTTATATGTGTGTGCACATATGCATGCCTGTATAGTGGTTGTAGCAAATGTTCCTTTTACAGGAAGTCACGCTACCTGCATAGAACTAAGAAACTGATTAAATTCTATAACATTTTCTACACATTTAATTCAAACTATCAGTTTAACAATGGGGTTATTTTTTAAAGCTTTGTTCATATGACCTTTAGATTATAGAAAACACCATAATTTTAAGAATCCAAGGTGCAAAATATTTTTAGCTAATATTCATTTATAACCAGAAAGAACAATTTACTGGGTTTAAAATAAAGACAAATGATGAAGTCAAGGCAGATATTTTTATCATCTGCTTGGCACTACTGCTGGGGAAATAGCCATCAATGTCCCTGTCAAACATCACCCCCCCCACTCCCCCTCACACCAACAGCAGTTCCTACTCCCCCCCAAGGAAAAAAAAAAAAAAAACCTATGAAGTTTTCCTGAGACCAGACTGGTTATCTCACAAATCTGTGCAAAGCTTCAGTGAATAATTTATACCAGGCATGAGGTGACAAGTTAAACACGCCCATTTTGTCTAAAATGCTATGAAGGCATCAAGATGGAGCCAAGCTGCAGGGTGATTGGAGCTCCGCTGATGGGAATCTGAGTATGTCTAGAAGAGAGGATGCGGCTGTAAAGAAAATGAAATGTAATGAGATACTCTTTCATGCATAATTCATGGGCAAAAACATGACTGCATAAAAAGGCATGGATTTTAACAAGGCAAGCCTGCAATCATGCACATTATCTTCCCAGAGGAACTTTATATAATATTGGTCAAAAGGAGAAGATTTTGAATACCAGTACAAAATAAACCTGACAGGTTTTCAAATGCAGCAGAATTTACTTTAATGCACAATGGCCTTATAAGAAACAATTTCTATTTACACCTGCAAATACTGCTTAGCCAAAATTTTACTTTAAAACATTTCTTCTTGCTCCTATTTAAGGGGGGTGTGGGGGGTGGGAACATACAAGGTGAAGAAAAGAATAGAGTCTCTATAATGAAAAAAACAAATCTAAAATGCATTACTTCTATTTTATTGAGTGCAATGGTGTTGTCATGTTAAACTGTGCTTGGCCATCTTTTGCTGGCCTTTTCACTTTCTTGGTAGCAAAAGTTTTCGTAAATGTGTTTCCAATAAACTAGTTTAAGAAAAGATAAACTGTAAGCTATTGTCACCATGAGATTTCATTTGATTGCATTTACAAAGGCAAACACTATAATTCAGCTTTCTTGCCCAATTTCAGGGCAGTATATGCCTGTTGTTGCAATGGTGTTTAATAATATTTGAGGTATTGACTAGAAGGGATTTTTAAAAATTGGAATGCTGATTAAAGTTTGGGAAACCTAAAATTTATCACCCCAAATTCCAATTACATTATTACCTGGATGAAATGGGAATCCCCCTTTTGCCTGTACCCTGAGTAAGAGAAAACAGTCAGCTGACAACGTAAGATTCAGTCACAGGGAGTCTCCAAAGCACATTGACTCAAGAGAGCTGCTCAGTTATTTGTTTAGTTTATACCATGCAATCTCAATATTTGTAAGGAAAGCAAAATAGCCATATTGCATCCAGTTACTGCTTTAGAGTCCTGACAGTTTAGTTGAAGAATGTATTAAGGGTTCAAAATGATTGATGTTTCAAAGAGTTTTACCCACTCAGGTTTTTGTGAAGTTCTCCAGAGCAAAAGAAGGAAACACTACAAAGAACAGCAGGTTGAAGGTGCTAATGCATTTAAACAAAATTGTGTCATTAACCTCTATTCACAACAGCTCTGATATGCTTGAAGTATTTGACAGAATTTTTAAAATGTGGACTTGTTGGAGGTAGGGAATGATTGGAGATCTGATTATTTTATTTTAGAATTTGGTAGCATCAGTGGCCTGTAAGACTAAGTTATGCTATACTTGGGTTAGACATGGACTTATTTCTTTAGAATTCTGTTTTACCAAATAGTATGATAATGGTTTGTGCACTCACATCTAAAAATTAAAATGTTAAAAGACTTCTTCATCTTAAATAATATTGTCATACATTACTGGCATTTATCAGCAAAAAAAAAATACAATATAAAATTTTAGCTCCCCTCCTCCCCCCAAAAAAGCTCCTGGTATAACCTAGGGCTGACTGACTGCTGGACTTTTACAATGTTTATTTATATTAGAATTTTAACATTAGCTTGACTTTAAATAGTTTTTTAAAATTTAAATCCTCATTAATTGATCAATCTTTTTTGTTCTGGTGATTCATCCCTCGTTTAAGTAATTCAGATCTGGAGATGTGTGAGGGAAAGTGTAGAATGGGAGAAAGACCAAAATGACAGCATCTATCTCTATGTGTGCTCTAAGATACAAAGAAATTATTTCTATCTGTTCCCCTCTACATGTTAGATGTGCTCTCATTCACTTTCTTCCTGCTTATAGTTTAGCCTGACAGACAGATTGATTTCTAAGCACAGAATTTATTTGCTTATACACCTGTGTTTTAAAGAAAGACCTCCTGATTTCCAGTGCCAGGTGGATGACTTTTGAATTCTTTAACATATAAGTCTACATGTATAGGTACATGTACAATGTACTTCTACATATAGACACACATACAGCATATATGATATAATGTTTTATATGTATGTGGGTGTATAAAATTTGAAAAAAGAATAAAATTATAACATTATTTAAATTCCATTTAGAAGCATTATGTGATCTTGGCTGCTACAGTTAGTAGTTGGGGTTGGCATATCTTCTGGAGAAAGGGTTCATTATTTTCCTTTATTTGTTTAATTAGTCTTTTCACCCTCTCAATCACATGGAAATCACTTACTGATTAAGTATATTCTAAAGAAGCTTGTATGATTTAGAACGGAACTCATTATCTTGCCCTTGAGACCTTGTGGCTTCTCCAAAGTTTCCCTGTCACTTCTGAGGTCAAAATAATCCTCCCATTTATTCAGTTTCATAACCTTAGAGTTTCCATCTCCCAGTCAGTGGCCATGTCTTGTCAGTTCTCCCTCTGAAAGGTCTTTCACTTGCATCCCATTTTCTCTACTCACACCACCACCGCCCTCATTCAGAATCTCAATCTCCCTTACCTCTATGATTAAATTGCATTGTAAAGGAATTTCTTGTCTCCATTCTCTCACCTTTTCCAAACTATCTTTCCACATTGCTGCCAGAATAGTCTTGTAAGATATAGGTCTGATCATTTAATTCCCTTGCTAAAAACCCTTCAGTGGCTTCTTGTTACTGAAGGGATAAAATACACACTTTTCAGCATGGCATTTATAGCCCTCTACAATGTACCTTTCACCTACTTTTCTAGCCTCTTTTGATACTACTCAGGATCACAGAATTTGAGATTTGAAGAGATCTCAGAGGTCACTGGTACCTCCACTTCAAATGATAGATGAAAGAAATCCACACTGTAACACATCTGACAGGTGGTTGTCAAGCCTATGCTTAACTCTTTCTAGGAAGGGCAACCCATTACTACTCTCAGCACCCATTCAGCTTGTGTACCAGCTTTAGCAGAATATAGCTAATTGTTAGGTCATCTTTTCATTGACATGTAGCCTAAATTTGCCTTTTGCAACTTCTTATTCCTCTGAATTCTGCCTTCTGGAGGTAAACTGAAAAGTCAGCCCATCAAATATTTGAACATAGCTATCATGTTCCCCTCAATACTTTTCCAGTATAAATATGTCTAGGTTTTTCAGATGATACGCCTATCACACGGATTTAAATTCTTTCACTATCATGGACACTAAGTTATGAATAATCTCAAAATATGGTTTCAGAGAAGTGGGGAGAGTGCAATGGGACTATTACCCACCTATTCTGAGAAGTTATTTCTCTTTTAAGTAGCCCAAGATTGCATTAGCAATTTTGTCTGCCCCTGCATACCGCTGGTCCACAATTAACTTGGAGTTCGCTAAAACCCTTAGATCCTTTTCAAAACTATGATTATACATCCCAATCTATGCCATTACATATTTATGAAACTTTTTAAAAACCCAAATCCAAGACTGACGTTTAAGTCTATTGAATTCCATCTTATTAGATTAAACTTAATGCTATAGTGCGTCAATATTTTTTCTTTTAATTTTGACTGTCATTCGTTATATGTAAGTTGCTTGATTTCTCTGAGCAATTCATGAAATGGGAATCATAATATTTGCACTAATATAATACTACTTGCTATTAAAAACATATACTTTAATGAAAACTTTTGGGTTGGTCTTATGCTACAAAATTGTTTAGTAGGTAATTTTCCATATTTTCTTGTAAGCTATCAATGCATATCTTTGCCCAATGTACCAAAAATGAGGTCTACTATCTCTGGAAGGAAATATTCTAACATCTTATGCTATCTCCTACTACTGGCTTTGAGACTCATCTCATAAGTTCAAGGCACCCGGATATTTCAGCTACTAATTACAAGCCCTGTGAGTGAATAAAGAGCATAATTTAATATATCGAGAGTAGTTTGGTAGTGATAAGAATTAACTCCTTAATTCAATCTATAAATGAATGTAATGGTAATTCTATTGTTGAACTTCCATTCCCTGAGCTATGTAGTTCTTTATCCAGATTCTCAGTGAGGGCTATACAGAATGTTCAAGGATAACTAGCACTCTGATGTGAAAATTGGTTGCTCACCCATCTTTTGTGTCCACCTCTCCCTCAACTCTTACCTCTGACTCCAAGAAGTTGTAGCATGCACAGAAGCCACACTATGATCAAACCATTTCAGTCTAAACCAGGTTGAAGGTAATTGACAGGACTCATTAGGGAGGAAGATGCATGTGAAGACTTCCCACAGCAGAATGGGCAGATGAAAATGAATTTTTCCCATGACCATGAAGATTTCTGAAGCAGGCACTTAGAGATTGGCCAAACATTGAAGATGTGAAAGTCACTTTCAGTGTCCTGGGCAATGTATCATCCTGACCTTTGTCCACAACAGACACTTGTTCACAGTATTACAACTGAAATAAGAAGGCCAAGCACCACTTTGTTCAGTTTTAGCTAGGAATGTGCACATAGTGAGCCTCAGTTTTTTCATTGCAAAAACATCATGAGTATTGATTAGGGGATTGCAAATAAATTTTAGTGAGTAGGCAAATTAATAAATATGCACCACAAATAATGAGGACTGACTGTATGTGAATGGAAGCTATGATGATATGCCATCTGTCATACAGATTTTGACTACAGTGAATGTCTGCATACATGTATGCATGTGCATGCATGTATGTATGTAAATGTGTGCATATATATGTTTGTATAGATAGTGAAGAAAGACATATACCAGCTTTAGCTCTGTCCCAGAGAAGTGATCTGGAGATGGGATAAGCTTCTTTACCTTTCACCTTCAGGGAGTATCATTTCTCCCACCATCCCTTTTTCTTATCCATTTTAAGAATGATATAAATGCTCTGACCTCCGTCTCAGGGAAGATTTGGGAACTAAAGTTTCAGTATACCTCTTTTCTCTTACTTCTTTCTTTCACCCTTCTGGTCAATGGGCTGCAAGATATATGTGGGTGCTTTCTCTCTCCCTGTTTCCCCAATCCCCCAGATCTGATCTCTAGCTAAAGGAAATGTTGATACACATTTCCTCTCACTCCATACATATGCATATTTATTTATCAAATACACAATGCATATGCAAATATATGTGCCATACACATACATGTGTGCATATACAAATATGTAGAAACATCTATGTCTATATCAATGTATAGAGAGAAAGAAAGATAGAAACAGAGTGAGAAAGAGAGACCTATAAGCCTATGTATTCTGACCATTAGATTGATTCTGTTAGGTTAAAGTATTTCTCCATAAGACTTCAGATGAAAACATTAACATCATCTATCTTGGATTTTAAAATATTAGACCAACTAGATATGGACCACAGATCTTAATAACATTATTTGGCTTGGCTGTCTCAATAAATGAAAATAAGCCTTGGTTCCCTTTCAGAAACAAATTTGTAAACCTTTCCAATCTTGAAAATTGGCAATATTATTTTAGAATACTTTCCAGAAGTCTCTCTCATGTTCATATGCATATAGTGCTCCTTAAAAGATGTGAAGGTTGTTTGTCAAATAAATACACAAAGGAAATATAAACTAAGCATTTCATAGATAAGTTAAACTGAATAGACCAACCTATCAAAATAAGTTCTGTAAAATAAGATCACTTTTTAATATAAAATCATAAAAATTTAGTTATACTCATTCTAGGTAAAGTTGAATAAATTTTGATTCTACTAGAGCTTCAATTTACAATGCTAAAACCTGAAGTTATGTTGGAGTACATAAGCTTCATGCACACACATGCATGTATAAAACATATACATGCATATATGTACTCATGTATTTATGTCTATATCTGGACATGTGTGAATCTATGTGTGCACATGTGTAGCCTATTGTAATAGTAATTTAAATGGAAAGATCTTTCTCATTAATTAATAGTCCCATGTGATCTGGAAGCCTGGTCACATGTGGTGGGAGGAGCTTCCTGAAGAAGCAGAGCAGGAAGGAACTGGGAGGAAGTGAGTGAGCAGGGTCAGGTCAGCTGGGAAAGAACTCAGGCCAACTAACACATTGTTACAGTTGATATTGAGAAGGCCCTGGATGAGTGAGGGGAGGTTTAAGACTGATACATTGTAACAGTTGATAGTGAGAAGACCCTGGCTGAGTGAGGGGAGACTTGAGAATGGCTTTGCCCTCTGCTGTGATCATGTTTATTAATTTTTTGGTCACCATGATGGATTTTGCTTTCTGATTCTGGGATCTAGCTTTCTGGTGCTTAAATAAATTTTTTTTCTTCTGCTGTCTATATGGAGAGTCTTTTATATTTTGTGACTGAGAACTATGCTGGCATATTCATGAATATTGCCTTGGTGATACACCTATACAAAACAAGAGCACAACGAATCAGTCTACTTTTATACCAGATAGATTACAGCCAATGTTTCATCAAAAAAAAAAAAAATCCAAGCACCAAAATATTTCCAAAGTAACATTAATCTTACTGGCTACTAGTGCTCTGATTTGAAAATCAGAGTTAAAGTTGTGATGGCTTAAGATCTTAAAATAAAGACTGAAAAGCTTTTAGCAATCATAAGAAAATTAAGCTCCCTTTCTCTCAAAGGAGAGAATATTTCATTCACTGCATAGCTCCGGACCTACTTCATTCAATGAGCAATGAGCATCTGAAATGAGAAAATTAGACCACAAGTAATTATTAACTTGGAAAATAGTTATATGACATGACTTTTTTCATATATCATGATATGTTCTTTAGAATTCCAAGCTATAAAAAAACAGTATTCCCAGATAATCAAGTATGATTATTTGGTGAATATAGAAAATTGAATTTTTTTTCAATTTTCTTTAAATTATATTCTCTCAAGGAGGATTTCATAAATATTGAGATAATTTTGCCTATTTTGTCAAATAGAAAATATCCTCCAAACAAATATTCTATGGACTATTTAATTAAAAGAAACAAATACACAAACATAAGCACAGCAACAACAACAAAACTTCACCATGATCAACTCTACCTTGGAAATGATCAGTTATCTTTTAGATTCTGGGACTTAAAAACTAGAGGAAATGATGCCATTAGCCTTGGCAATAGAGCAAGCATTTATTTAGTACCTCCTATGTGCCAAATACTGTTCTAAGTGCTTTATAAATATTATCTCATTTGATTCTCACAACAATTTTACAAGGTAGGTATTTATTATCCTCATTTTACAATTGAGTAAAATGAAGCAAATAGAGGTTAAGTGATGTATCAAGGTCATACAAGTAACAAGCATCTGAGGCCAGATTGAATTCAGAAATCAATGACTCCAGGCCCAGAATTCTATCCACTGTCCTACATTAGAGTCATCAGTGAACATTTATGGACTTATATTGGTGGAAAATATCTCATCACCAAGAAAACAGGTCCATGAATCATATATGTCACTCAGAAACACATATTAAATGAAAACCTAGAAACATATGTGACCTGTGAGAAGACTTAAGCATTCCATGAGCACAGTAAAGAGATTGCTTGAAATTTGTCCAACTCTTTGAAATGCCTAATGAATTATAACTATTACTAAAGAATGTAATGATTGTGGTATTACTAATTGATTAAAAAGGTTATTTCCACTATAATCTATTCTGGTAGTAACAAATCTAAGAATTAACAGTCCTGAGTTATTCTTAGTTTAAGAGGGCAAGATAAGTAGTGACGTGGAACAAGCACCCTACTTGGAATCAGAGAATCTGTATTTAAATTCATAATCCAGTTTTTCATAGCTGTGTGGACTTGGAAAAGTAGCTTCATTTCTCTGAACCTCAGTTTTCTCATCAGTAAAATGGGTTTATTATATTCACGCTGCATACCATATGATCTTGGTTGGAAGAAAGTGTTTTGTAAAACATTAAAGCTATACTAAATATGTATAATTTTATTACTCTTTTTTAAAAGAAGATAGTATTTCATTAGGATAAATAGTTCTTGAAAAGGAAACATGCTACACAATTGAACAAAATCTAATAACGTGAATACTAATAGGGATAAAGGTAAAATTTTACACCTGGATTCAATAAATACTATTCACAAGTACAAAATGGTGAAGGTATGATTTGATAGCAGTTTATCTGAAACAGCTATGTTTTGATGTGCTGTTTTTATATTGTGTTATACTCAATATGAGTCAGCAATTGAATGCATTGATTAAAAAGACAATATGATTTCAGACTGAGTTAAGAGAAATATGACTTTGAGGAATGTAAAGGCAGTAATTTTATATGTTCTGTCTTGTGTAGATGAAATTGTGAATAGTGTGTTCTATTTCTTCATATTGCATTTTAGAAAGAACTTTGATAAGATGTAAAATATCCGAGGCAGTAAGAATGGTCAAGGAACTTAAATCTATGACGTATCACAAAGGACTGAAGGATCTGAGAATCCTGAGACTAGAAGGCTCAAGAAAGAAATGATAACATCATCAAGAATTTGAAAAGTTGGCCTTTGGAAGCAGTATTAGACTTACTCTATTTGACGCAGGAAATGTAAAAATAGGAGCAATGAATGGAAATTTTAAAGAGACAAGTTTGGTGGTGCAGGCTGAGCTAGAAAGACACTGAGACCACTTGAATAGCACAAATTCTGTGATTATTTGTTTTAAATTCAGTAATACCTTAGAACCGTATTATGATGTTCTGTTTCAGTTTATTATTACTATTACTATTATCTTAAATGTTGCCTATTGCTAATTTAGTTCTAAGATTCTTCCTTAAGAAAAAAAAATGCCAAGATTCTGAAAACAGGAGCTTAGATCTTTAATATGCTTATTTGAGGGAATAACAAGAATACACTCAGCAAATATTTTCTTTCTTTTTAAATTACATTCTTTAATTTTTATTTTATATAATGATTTTCTCCCAATTATCCAGGTAAATAAGCAACTAACAACAGAATACAAGGATTCCAGTTACAACCAACACTGAGAAGACGTATCTTTCTGTCTCTCACAATATCCCAAGCCAAACATAAGGTTATTTCGGAGTATTTCTTGTTTTGCTGCATATGTACCAGTTTTTTCTTCCATCAGAAAAACATAATTTGGAGTTACCTATATTTCTACTGGGAGAGAAATTATAGTACCATGACATGTAAAGTCTCCGAGCAAAGATATTTAGAAAATAAATCAGGGGATTGGCAAAGATGGTATGATAAGAAGAAACAGTACAGCTTAGCTCTTATATTCAACTATTGCATGTATGTATATATGTGTATTTAAGCATATGGATATGCATGTATATGTATATATACATGCAATTTATGTATATGTATGTGCAGATGCACACATGTGTATGTATTATATATACACACATGCATATACATAAATATACATATATATACATGCTTGTATACATTACATATACACCCATCCACTAATGTACATATTCATATCTACACACATATAATATACACATTCATATATACCTGTACACACTTGCATATAGATATATGTGTGCATGTATATGTATGAATATGCATTTGTATATATGTGTGTGTATATATGAATATATATATGTGTGTGTGTATTCCCACTAATTACCCTAATAGTGTAAACCATCTCATAAGTTACAAACATCATCTTTCCATAGGAATATAAACGTTCAACTTTAATAAGTCCCTTATGGCTTCTCTTTCTTATTTACCTTTTCATGTTTCTCTTGATTCTTGTATTTGAAAGTCAGATTTTCTATTCAGCTCTGGTCCTTTCAACAATAATGCTTGGAAGTCCTCTATTTCATTGAAATTACATTTTTCTTGGCAGATGATGTCTAGGCTCTTTTTATGATCATGGTCTTCAAGTAGTCCAATAATTTTTAAATTATCTCTCTTGGATCCATTTTCCAGGCCAAAATGTTTTTTCCAATGAGATGCTTGTCTTCTACTTTTTTCATTCTTTTGGTTTTGTTTCATAATTTCTTGATTTCTCATAAAGTCATTAGCTTCTATTTGATCCATTCTAATCTTTAAAGAATTATTTTCTTCAGTGAGCTTTTGGACTTATTTTTCCATTTGACTCATTCTAGATTCTTCTCCTCATTGACTTTTTGGACCTCTTTTGTCATTTGGATTAGTCTAATTTTAAAGGTATTATTTTATTCAGCATGTTTTTTGTTTCCTTTAGCAATCTGTTGACTTGTTTTTCATGATTGTTTTTGTGTATTGCTCTCATTTCTCTTCCCAATTTTCCTCTACTTCTCTTATTTGATTTTCAAAATCCTTTTTGAGCTCTTCCATGGCCTAAAATCAATTCTTATTTTTTGTTTTCTTTGGATGCAAGAGCTTTGGCTTTGTTGTCTTCTTTTGGCTGTATGTTTTGATCTTCTGTGTCACCAATGATGTAAGAAAATCTCTTCATGGAGAAAGAAAGAATATATATTCTATTTCTTTTCCCCTTGTTTGCTCATTTCCCCAGCCAATTACTTGGCTTGTGAGCTTTGTTCAGTGGAGGGCTCCAGGAGCAACTTCTGCTTCAACAGTGGCTGCAGTCAACCTGGGGCTGGGGCTAGAACTGGACCACTTTCCCCTCTCAGGCATTTGAGAGACCCTTCCCACTGACGTTTGAAGCTGTCTGTAGCATTTGTGGGTTGCAAAGTCTGGAATCCACAGCAGCCACCAGCAATTTAGTCCTCTCTTTTGTCCTTTGTTCTTGAAGAAGACCAAAATAATATTTCTATGTTGGCATCAAAGTACAGTGTATCCCTCTGTGGCTGATCAGAACAATATGAGCTCAGAAGGCTCTATCACAGGTTGGACAGAAATAGTCCATATGAACATATCACGTGGAGATTTCTCCAAATTTGTGCATCCCACATTTCATTTGAACTACTGAACTATGCTTTGCTCAGAGAGTATTACTCCTTCTTTAATGGAAGCATGTCATGCTGGACAGTCCTTCCCCAGTTTCTCTCACATCTCAAATCAATGCCAAAGGTCTTCACAGAGACCTTGAGAGCATCCTTGTATTGCTTCTTTAAAGAATGGAATTAAGCAAGCATTTCCACAATATAGTATAATGAAGAGATGATTGCACATGAAACTGAAAATCTGTTTTGTGTAACTTGATATTTCTTTTAAATAAATAATAAATTAACATGAAGGTTTCTTTTTTTATCCTTTTTTCTTCCTACTCTAGATATATCTACCATTAAACACACACACACACAAACACACACACACACACACACAGAGGTGAAATCATTCCAGACATGCTTCTATTTATCAGTTCTTTCACTGAATGCAGATAACATCTTCCTTCATGTGTTCTTTCTGGTTAATTTGTGCATTTATAATGATCAAGATGACTTATTTGCTCAAAGGTGTTCTTAAAACACTACAGCTATTACTGTATACAACATTCTCTTGGTACTACTCATCTCACTCTTTCTCCTTTTGTGTAAGTTTATCCACATTTTTTTCTAAGATCATTGAGTTCATAATTTCTCATAGAACAGAAATATTCCATCCTAATCATATGTTTTAACTTGTTCAGTCATTCATCAATTGATGGGCTTCCTTGCAATTGCTAGTTCTTTGCCACCACAAAGACAGTTGCTACATTTTAGAACATACAGATTCTTTTTCTTTTCCCCTAGTTATCTTTTGAAGTAGATCTAGTAATGGTATTACTAGGTCAAAGGGTATAGGCAATTTAATAAGGCTTGTGGCATAATTTCACATTGCTCTCCAAAATGGTTGGACCAGTTCACACTTCCATCAACAATGAATTTAATGTCCCAATTTTTTCATATCTCCACTAATTATCACTTCTTCTGAACTCCATATGATCACTTGCTTTGTTTGGATTATCCATAAAACAGCTTTTTAGGCAAATGTACTTTTGCATTTAAAAAATGTGGCCAGCCCATCTGAGTTGTGTTATCTGCAGTAGAGTGTGAATATTTGACAGGTTAACTTGAGAAAGAATCTCAGAGTCCAGTACTCTGTCTTGTCAGGTGATCTTCAGAATCTTCTCAAGATAATTCAAATAGAAGCAATTCACTTTCCTAGCATGGCCCCAGTAGACTGTCTAGGTTTCACAAGCATGCAACAATGAGGTCAGCACAATGGCTTTGTAGTCCTTCAACTTGATAGGCAGTCTAATGCGAGCTTCTCTCCCTTACTTTCCTAAAGAACCACTCAAACGCTGTACTAGCTTTGTCAATGAATGCTCCAACCTCATCATCTTTGTGTACATCTCCAGAAAGTATACTGCCAAGATAATTGAATTTATCCACAGCATTCAATTTTTTTCCACTTGTTGCAGTCAATTCCATATATGAATGATGTGTTATTCACTGGTGGAGAACTTATTTTCTTGCCGTTAATTGTAAGTCACAGTCATCAAAGAAATGATTTCATGCTTTGTGCATCTCAGCTTTAGAGGTTACATAGAGTGCAAGTCATCTCTGAATAAAAAGTCACACATCAACTCTCTCTCCACTTTAGTCTTGGCTTGTAACCTTTTCAAGGTAAGTAATTTACCATCAGTGTAGTAGGTGACTTTGATGATGTTTTCTTTCTCATGGAAGGTATCTGACAACATTGGAAAAAGCATCATACTAAAAAGCATGGGATCAAGCTCGCAAACTTGCTTCTTCCCATTTGTGACTAGGAAAGTGTGAGAGTATTGCCCATTATCCAGAATGCAGCACGTCATCATGAAACCGAGGTACAATATTGGTGAACTTCTCCAGGCAGTCTAATTTTCCCATATTTTTCACAAACTCTCGTGACTAATACTGTCTAAGCTTGGCCTTGGTCAGATCAATGAATGATGTACATAGACCTGTGTTATGCTCCTGGCATTTCTCCCATATCTGTAAAGGAGAAAACCATATTGAAAAATATAGGGGTTTATATTGCTTGATTATACTTATTTATTATAATGATTATTATTTTTATTTTTTCTTACAGGAAATAATAGTAAGTGGAAACTTTCAACAGAGTTAGAAAATTAAAAGGAAAAGAAAAGAGGGACATTGAAATATTTTTAAAATATAAAGAATGAAACTGGAAGAATTTCAAAGGGAAACACTACCAGAAAAGCTTCAAAAGTAACATTGCATTTATTATATCAAAAATAGTAAGCTATATGTAATGATGTTTTAAATTTTCATATGCAATCTTTTTTCATTTCACTTTATACATTAGCATATACTTATTGCAGTATTTGTTAAATTCAGAATTTAAAAATAATAGAACATTTAAAATAAATAACCAGTTCAATGTAAAAAGTTTGGAGTTTAAGAATAAGTTGAGAGCTTAAAAGCTTACCTTGAGATAATCTACTAACTCTGGCATTATACTGGAGCTTAAGGCACATAAATCATTATTAAATTCTTCCACTAAGGAAGACAGAACCTGTGCAGGATTTTTTTTTTTAAATGAGGAGACCAATAAGAATAACTTATGGTTTTCTTTGTGGCTATAGAAACTCTAATGTGACTAAAATGACTTCTTTGAGTGAAAGGCAGAAAAAAACAATGCACATACTTGGCCACTGCAGAATTTTAGATCTAATTAAAAATTGATACTAAATAAAAAGTTGAACCATTTTTTAAAGGAAATAGGTCTATCAAACTGACTTAGAAGGTTAGCAACAAGGAAACCTTTTTCTACCATATGCTTTATAAACTTACTTAAAGTGAGAAAGACTAAAGAATTCAATAACTGGAATGTGTTTGACATTAGTGATGGTAAGGCTATACTGGTTATCTGCCTTATGCAGCTAAAATGTTATGATGATTGCATAGTCAATATTCAGTAAACATTACCTTTGTGCCAGACGCTTTACTACGTGCTGCAAACTTATTATTTGAAGTGAATTGAAGTTATTTATAGAAATTATACTTCTGTTTTTCCTCTCTGGGACACAATGACATATAGTGACGATCTGAATCTCATTCTGAAATGTGGTGATTGTATGACTTTGAGTAAGTTACTTAACTTATCTGAGACTATTATCTCTAGGAAAAAGTGTAAGCACTTCTGTTTTGATTTTAAAATTGTATACAACCTATTCCTTTCCAGCCACAGTAGGGCATTTGTCTCCATATTCTGCATTTTAGACAAACTGATTTTCTACATTTCCCATATACTATGCTCCATCTCTTATACCTGCTTTTCCACTAGATCTCCCACATGTGTAGAATGCATTCTCTATTTAATTTACCCTCAAAGAGTCTGTTTATTTTCCTTGAAGACATCGCTTAAGCGCCATCTTCTGCATGAAATTTTTTGATCTCCCCAATTGCTAGTCCCCTCCCTCTCAAAATATCTTGTATTTAAATTAAATATTTTACCCATTTATAATTATTTATGTATGTCCTACATCCAATCCCTGCTCACCCTTCTCATTCACAAATCAGTCTTTCATAAAATCTCCATAGGGTTGGCAGCTACTACTACCCGGGTGCTAGGGATACCCCTGTCGAGAGATATCCTGCTACAAGCGCAGTAATCAGAAAGCATTTTCCCCTAAACATCAGGGGCATTCTCCCTTACAAGCATTTCTAAAGAACAAGAGAAATGAAGAGTGAACACAGACTTAAAAGACAATGTAAATGAGGGAATACGTGGCTGAGCAACTCATAAGACAGGTACTGCAAAGCAACAAGGTCTAACTTTCCACTGTGTTCTCAGGATTCACTACAAGTTGCTCCTCAGTTCAGCTCGGCTGCAGGAAAAAGGGTCTTCCATGGAGCAACTCAGTTAGGCTTGCTTCTCTTAGCTTGTGGTGTTTTAGTTGGAAAAGTCAATGTATTGCTGGGATGGCTGGATGAGGTCATAGTGTGGGCACTGTCTATTTTCTGAGGTCTTTCCTTTTTAATTTTCAGTGTCTCTGCTTCTCAGACTTTTAGTTCTTAATGAAGCTTTACTGAGGTTCCCTTATACTTGCTATGCATTGGTACATTCATACATATATATATACATACATATATATATACATACATATATATAGTATGTGTGTATTTATACATGTGCATACATGCATGTATATTTACACATATATACATACGTGCATACACACGTACATATACTCTTTCCAACTATCCCAGTACTGAAAAAGGTCTCATGAGTTACAAATATCATCTTTCCATTTAGGAATGTAAGTAGCTAGACTTTAATAAGTACCTTATGGTTTGTCTTTCCTGTTTACCTTTTCATGTTTCCCTTGATTCTTGTATTTAAAGTTAAATGTTCTATTCAGATCTGCTGTTTACAAAAAGAAGCATGGCCTTCTTCTATTTCATTAAAGTTCCACTTTTCCCCCTCAAGTATGGTACTCAATTTTCCTGGGCAGGTGATTCTTGGTTTGAATCCTAGCTCCTTTCATCTGTGGAATATCATATTCCAAGCCCTCTGATCCCTTAGTGTAGAAACTGCTAAGTCCTGTGTTATCCTGATGGTATTTCCACAATACTTGAATTGTTTCTTTCTAACTAACAGCTTGTAATATTTTTCTCCTTGACCTGAGAACTCTGGAATTTGGCTACAATATTTCCATTTTTACTTTTGGGACCTCTTTCAGGAGGTGACCAATGGATTCTTTCCATTTCTATTTTACCCTCTGTTTCTAGAATAGCAGGACAGTTTTCCTTAATAATTTCTTGAAAGATGATATCTAGGATCTTTTTTTTTGATCATTACTTTCATGTAGTCTAATAATTTTTAAGTTACTTTCCCTGGATCCATTTTCCAGATCAGTTGCTTTTTCTAACAAGATACTTCACATTGTATTCCATTTTTTTTCATTCTTTTGGTTTTGTTTTATCATTTCTTGATTTCTCATAAAGACATTAGCTTCTATTTCTTCCATTCTAAGTTTTAAGGAACCATTTTCTTCAGTGAGGTTGTGGATCTCTTTTTTCACTTGGCCCATTCTGCTTTTTAAGACAGTTTTCTCCTCATTGACTTTTTGGGCTTTTTTTTGCCATTTGGGTCAGTCTAATTTTAAAACTGTTACTTTCTTCAGCATTTGGAGTAGGGGGTTTCCTTTAGGAAGCTGGTGACTCATTTTTTCATGATCTTCTTGCATCATTCACATTTCTCTTTCATTTTTTTCCCTCTACTTCTCTTACTTGATTTTCAAAATCCTTTTTTGAGCTCTTCCATGGCCTGAGACCAATTCATATTTTTCTTCGAGGCTTTGAATGCTGGAGCTTTGGCTTTCCTGTGTTCTTCTGGTTGTATGTTTTGATCTTCCTAATCACCAATGACATAAGAAAATATCTCTTCACTGAAAAAATAAGAATCTATAATCTGTTTCTTTTCCCCCTTTGTTCGTTTTCTCAGTCTATTACTTGACTTTTGAGCTCTTAGTTAAATATAGGGCTCTGGAGGCAACCTCTGCTTCAGCAATGATTGTTCCCACCCTGGGGCTGGAGCTGAGGTTATGGCCAGATCACGCTTATCTCTCAGACAGGTAAGAGACGCTTTGCATTGACCTTTGAAACTGTCTTTGGAAATTGTGGGTTAAGAAGTCTGGAAACTGCAGCAGCCACCAGTGAATCAATCCCTTAAGGCCTGCTCTTGCTCTGTCCACACCTGGTGCTGCCTATGACAAACTCTGCTCTGCTCTCAGCCCAGTGCAATAGACCCTTCCTTTTGATCTTCCAGATTTTCTTGAGCTAGAAATTTGCTTCAGTATGTCTTTTTGTATGTTCTGCTGCTCTAGAATTTGCTTGGAGTAATTTTTTACAGGTTTTTTGAAGGGTTTTGGGGAGAGCTCTAGGAGGTCTCTTCTTCTATGCTACCATTTTGGCTCTGTCCTGAACAACAATCATCTTAAGAAACTGCTTTTGAACTTTGGTTCTTTCTTTCTCCAACTCTAGCACTATGTCCAATATACCCCACTGATTTTTATTAACTTTTAAAAATTTGATAGATTTAATATTTATTCTCAAGATTTTTTATCAGCTATGATTTACTTTTGAAATGTTATAATGAAGACATGGAACACTAAAGAGGATAGATGTCCAGTTAGATTGCTTTTTATCTGGAAGAAGAACCAGAGATATGAATGTCAAGAATAGTTCAAATTTCAGACCTTGGAGAAAACATTTAGAGGAGAAATCTTACTTCTTATGAACTACAAAATAAACCAAAGAGAACATTCCCTTTTTTTAGTGCCTTTATCAGACCCCTTCCTCACAGAGTGTATATTACTGAAAGGAAAGCTCTATTTCACAAATAATGGGAATGTCTCAGAAGAAAAAAAAACACATTCAAACAAATAAAAAACTAGTTTAAAGGAGGAAGTTATATTTTGTAGGAAATAATCTACAAGTACGTTTTCAATGGAAAAGTTTTCCCATCCTTAGTTACCAAAGTGACTGTAAATTCAATACAACCTTCTGTAATTTATTTACTGTGCTATATATTGTTAGAATTTTAATTAATCATATAAAGTTACAAATATTACATCCTTCTAACTGTCAGAAGAAAATTCTACGATATGGATCATAATCACCAGCTTTGAACTATTATATTCACAAAAATACCCTCATTAAAAATTAAAGATAGAAAATTAGAAAATTTGCTGACTGGCCATCTAGCAAAGATGTTGTAGAGGGAATGTCTGGGTTAGGTAGGTTCTTGGTCTAACATTTAGACCTTGAATGTCTTTTATTCCAAACTAGAATAACTCATTTTCCAATTAAATGATTATAAAGAAAAAAACTTCATTGACTTAAAAGTCCCAAGTACAACAGCTTATGGGGTCCATTAAGTAACATCACTTAGATTCCATTAAACATTGAAACACTATGTTTTTGTTTAAGACAAATGTTTCATTTGAAAAATATTAATCTTTATTACAACATAAATAAAATTTAAAATATCACTTATTTCTTGTATCATCATCCTCAAATCCTCTTATATTAAAAGATAATTAAAAATAATTCAATGATCACAAAATATTAAGTGTTGTTTTATAAGGTAAGGTATTTCTGAGATCTGGGTTTCAGTCATCTCTGCATATGAGTAACATTGTAAAACAATAATATTCCAAATATTGAAATTGGAAAATTCAACAGAAATCCATTAAAAACACCATTTGCATGAATATCATTATGTATTTTTATTTTATAAATCTACTTTATTTCACTCCAAATTTCTCAAAATATTAATGAATTATCAGTCTAAACAGATTTTTGAGAGTGTTTCTGCAGGTGAGAAGCAACTTCTAGGCAGGAAATTCTATAGTCCTTTCTGATAATAAATCCTCACAGAAACCATACCATCTTCATTCTGTTATTGTTTGTAGTCTTAGAGACATAGTCTGCCACTGCAATCTTCATATCATCATATCTAAGAGGAAGGTAACAATGTCTACTTCCACAAATGAATAAATGGAATTTATTTGGTTAGAAAATCCAGGATTTATTGTTAGAAAATCTTGAAGTTAAATGAGCTCATAGAATCATGTATTGGTAGTCTCAAAGTGGAGGTTTCTATCCACAAGGATGCAAAGAGCACAATTTTATGTATTCGTTATTCTATCAGGTACTTAAACTAAATACAGATAGTTACTTAGATACATTTATTCAATGTAATGTGTAAGTTTACATACAAGAATTCTTCAAGTTAAAAATACCTAACATTTTATTTTAAAAAATTACTTCTTTCTCTTCTTCTTACTTCATTTTTCTTCTTCTCCATTTCTTTCTCCTCATTCTCCTCCTCCAAACATTTATATGTAACTTTAAGATTTTCAAAGTGCTTGTGTGTGTGTGTGTGTGTGTGCATGTGTGCGTGTGTGAGTGTGTTATCTTTTTTGATCCTTCCAATGAACCTTTGAAGTAGATGACATGTTGTTTTTCCTCTTATTGGAAGGCTGGAGTGTGAAACACTTATCTCTTCCTAAAACTTTTCTTTATGAAGGGCTGGAATATGGACTTTCCAACTAACTTCACTTTATATCTGCAGTTCTGTTTAGTTTGAACTCAATGCATCATAATGCTTCATTGTGGCCTCCCTTCAACTACCACCCCCCTTCCAGCTTCTCTTTGTGTATTAACCCCTTAGATTTTAATCTATTTGATGGTAGGCACTATTTTTTTATTTGTATCCCTGGTGTTTAGCACAATACTGGGCATAGAATAGGTGCCCAGTGGATATTTATTGAATCTAATTGAATTCCAAGAATGGGCAATAAAAGCTTGAGAAGGTTGAGTCACTTGTTCTTTGTAACACAATTCACATCTGAAACAAGTGTTGAATTCAAGTCTCCTTGAGACCAAGACTGACACTTGGACTGCATCCACAATGATACCCCCTTAACCTAGTTTCATCAGACTAAAGGTGTTATACATATGAATGGGTGCTGGATTTCCAGGTCATCCTACAATATATAATGGAGCTGACCTTTGGTGGTATTTCAGTACCATTAAAATTGGAATCCAATTCAGGTTGTAAAAGCCTTAGGGAGCTGGCCAGACAACTTAACTACAATGCATATTGTGTTCTGAGTTCCAAAGAATCAACTTTTATCTGAATTCTAGTTGTAAAACTCATTTTTAAGTTGAAGAAATGGGGGATTCCCTTCATATTAAACTAAAGAATGAATGGATAAATAGGTGCGAAGAAAATAAGAGATGGAGAAAAATAATCATACACTTGTGGTGTATACATCTACTTTTCGATTCTCTACATCTGATGTGCATTTGAGAAATATAGTTTTGGTGCAAGTGTTTTATCCTCTTGAGCACAACTGTTTTGCTATAGTTTTAATCACTGATTTCCTAGACATAAAGTCATGGGACTGTAAACTCTTGGAAATCACAGACTATCATTTATCTTTTCTATTTTCCCAGTGTTTAGATAGTACCTGGCATTTAATGACTGTTTAATAAATGAAGAGAAATGGTGGTGTATGGAAATCATAGACAAATTCAAGACAAAGTAAGTGTATTTTGGTAAATAAAATACTATGCATTCACATAGTTTTTCCTGTATATTTATTTTAAAAATTATTCTCAGATCACATCTAAAATCTCAACAACTGGATTTAAGTTGATAGTATTTGTGAAAATACATTTGAAATAAAAATCTATACAGTTAAACTAATTATGTGGCAAATATATTGCCTCAATACCTGCTGAATATATTGTTTAGAAATATTATAATAACTATAAATATTGTAATCACTATAATATAGATATCAATAGTTAATGACTATTAAATATGATGACTATATTGGTCATATACCAATGGAACATAAACATCTTCAGTTCAATGAAATGGCATATTTTACACTGAGCAAAGTGCAAGTTGATGTTATCAGTGACTACATTTTCATTTTATTGGTATTACAGTTTGAAAAATGAGTAATCACACAATGTTAAATTAATTTTAAATAAATTAAATAAAACAAATGTGTGATGGCAACTGATTCCAAGGAATTATTTCCTTTTTTGTGTATTAGGTGGAATTAAAATGAGCTTAATTATAGTTTTGAAATTAGGGATTTTCCAAAGCTACAATTGTCTGATTCTACAATTTCATCAGTAACAATACTTACTTTGATATCACAAATGGAGCATAAACTATCTGCTTTTTATGCTGTGTGACTTTTCCTTATCTTCCTACGTGACCTTTAAGTATTTTGACATTTTGTCATTTTTGGTGCTTTGGATATGTGAGTCCATTTTTACAGGGAACTCTCCATGAGGATATTTCCTCTATTAAAGATGCTTTGCACTTGCCTGCCACTTACAGTCTTGGAACTCTACTGGTTCTTTCTGAGTCTGATGTCAATTCACCACCCATTATTCCATATTCCCACAACCAAATCAAATGGAATTAATTAGACAAAGTATTCTTTACATTATCCCACTTTGGGATGTTTCTACAATCTAAATGTCTGTCATATAATGACTGTTGTGTCCCATTTGCTTGTGTGTCTGGATGGCGTGGCTGTTCCTTTGACGTATACAAGGAGAACAAGACAGGTAAAGTTAACTTGCTTTTCTATTAGTGAAAAATAAGTGTAACTAGGTAGAGTCATAGTGTCATGAGTAGGGCCTTGGTTGAAATTTGAAAATCCTCTCGGTTCAATTCAATTCCAGATACTTAATAACTATTTAAGTCCAGGCAAATTGCTTAGTGTCTATCAGCCTCAATTACCTCTTCTGCAAAATATATATATACACACATATATATGTATATACACACACACATATATATTATATGTGTGTATATATGCATATACATATATACATGTATGCACATATCTAAATATACATATATACACATATATATGTATATGTGTGTAATGTATTGAAACAACTACCCTATGAAGTTGTTGCAAGGATCAAATGAATGTGTATAAAATGCTATGTAAGCTATTTTTGTTGTTATAATTAAATACCTCACCAGTAAAACAACTATAAATACTGATAGCAAATAGATCAATAATGTCTTTTTTGTACTTCTGATGGTATTACAGAGCACTGAAGAAATGTAAGCCATGGTGAGTGCTGTTAATGAAAATTTTCTAGATAAAAATAAAGATATTAATCTATAAAAAGATCACTAATACTACAAGTCAATAAATGATAAGAGGCAGGAGGGTGTATGTGAAACAAACACTGGGGCTTATAGCAATAAATATATTTTTTGCATGTAATAAAAGCTCTCTATATTTCTTGAATCCATGAGTGAATGAATGGCATTCAGGTTAAGAGGGATAAAAAAAAACCTCATAGGGAAGGAGGAATTTCCACTCTGCTTTGAATAATAGGTAGATTTCAATAAATTGAGGGAGAAGGAGATTCTAGATGGAATACAATAAAAGTAAAGGCAAACATAGTGAGCTGATTAATTTGATTTTAAGAGATGGCATAAGGCTAGAAAGGTAAATGGGACCTAGATTGTGAAGGAACACAGGTGCCCAGGATAGGAAATATGAGGTTATTGACACAGCATACATTAAATATTTGACAAAAAAGGAAGAGAGGTGGTCAAAATAAAGACTAATCTTATAACGTTGGTAAAAAAGGTTCCTAATTGATAGGTTCCTGTCTTAGGAAGGAAGAAAGGAAGGAGGGAAGAAAGGAAGGAAAGAAGGAAGGAAGGAAGGAAAGAAGGAAGGAAGGAAGGAAGGAAGGAAGGAAGGGAGGAAGGGAGGGAGGTAGAGGAAGGGGAAGGGAGAAATAGGAGGAAGGGAGGGAAGAAAAGAAAAAAAGAGAAATGCAAAGGCATTTCATTCTGATTGTCCCAAAGGCCAGAATTTGCAATGAAAATCTAAGTCCTTCACTCACCAATGATAATCCAATGTGGACATTTCTTTCCTAGTTTAAGTCTTTTATTCGAGATTCTTCTAAGTCAAAAGCATTATCCAATGTCCATGGCTAATAAAATACTGAAATTTAGCCTATATAAATTGATCCTTGTACCTCAGAGTAAATAAAGAAGACATTAATGCAACAGATCAAAAAGGTATCTGATAATGTTTCTGTGGTAGCAGCAGCTCAAAATTTACATAAACTGGCTATAGTCTAAGGTATTTTTTTTTTTTTTACTAACTCTAGACTCTTAATTGCTTGCCAAAATATATGTTACTGTTCTACAATGTAAAACTGTCCTGCTTTTAGTTTTCAGGTTTGTTTTTTTTCTCCATATACATTCTATGTCTTCTCAGCTTTGTTAATTTGTTAACTTAATGGCCATCTCTACAGTTAACTAACCCTCATGTCATTGAATACAGATCTCAGGAAAAATAGGTTTAGCAATCTTTATGTTTCCAGTAGCTTGGAACTGATTGAGAGGTGTGCATATTTAGTATTACTGACCCTTTCTAAAAGGCTCCTGGAAGAACTGAATTAGGGTCAATGGCCTCCTGGTTCTTTTGCTGTAGGTAATAGTTATCATACAGCTCTGATTTCAGCTTGTACTGATGAACCAGTACCTTTACGACAATGAGAACCTATGCTCTTATTGGGTACAATTTTCTCTCTGAATATAGAGAAAAAAAACACCTGCCTGGTTTATTGGTGTTAGTAAAGGCAACATAGGTGTATAAAAATTTAAATGTCAGGTAAATTTTTTAAATAGGTAATTTATCTTTAGTCTCAAAATGAATGTCTCTGAATAGAAGGATTGTATTCTTAAGCAAGGATTATTTCTTTTTTATAATCATTTCTTGTGCTTATGGTCATACTACTGACCATATAGAAAATCTGGGCTATCCCTCAAGCAATATTGAGATGCATAAAAATAAAATATACCATTCCCATGTATCTTTGAACAGGTTGCTGTGATAAAGAATGTACGTGATTTGATTTTTTTCCATGAATAGCAGTATTGTACATATTGTTTGGGCAAAATAATTTACCACTAAATAGTCAAACCACTGGTGATGAGCCGTATTCATACATAACTAGTTTGGTCGGAAGAAAATACAAAGTCCTTTGCCAAGTGTGTACTTAATATTTTGCTTATTTATTTTCTAGCAGGGTAGGCCTTGTCAGAGCTTATATTCATAACTTTCAAAAATGCAATATCACTTTTCTTGACCCTGGAATAATCACTATAGAACTTTGTGCTTGGCTTCATTGATAACTACACAAGGTCAGAACAAAATTAGATTTTATAGGACATAGACAAGAATTGTGCCAGTTGAATAGGATGTTATGGGTTATGGTAGATGTTAATGGAAATAATATCAATTTTAATGTGGTCATAAATATAGGTGGATATTGGATATCTGGATACTTTCAATTTTTGTGCAATTATAATGATTTTTTTCTCTGCTCCATGTTTCTTTTTCTATCACAATCAGAAAAATAGATTTAGAACTAAAAGAGATATCTTAGTGATGAGTTAGTCCAGACCTCTCAATTTATAGATAGATGATAACAGAATTAGAGAGTATGAATGACTTGTCCAAGGTCATAAAGCTTGTAAGTGTCAGAGCTGGGATTTATATCCATCCCCTCTGACTGAAAATCCAGCCCTCTATCCACTGCATAAAGCAAAGAAATCTTCCTCAAAATTATATGGTAACAGTTGGGAAAATATGGAAAACTAAGTATAGATAAAAAGATACAAGTGTGAATATACCTCATCAATGCATCTATTACCTCATCAATCTGGAAGTTCTATCCAACAATTCAAATCCCATCCATGCCTGCTCATTCTGTGATACACTCATCCATTTTTTCCACATAGATTTCTACAGAGGGTCAACCCTAAGGTCTACTGATAAAGCTTTAAGAACCAGCTCTCTGGAGGAAAAAAAAATCTAAGTAGGATATAATTTAGGAAGTACCTAGGTGGATCAGTGAATAGAATACTGGTCCTGGAGTTAGGAAGAACTAAATTCAAACCCAGCCTCAGATACCAGTTGTGTGACCCTTGACGAGTTACTATTTGCCTTAAGCCACTAGAGAAGGAAAGGGCAAACCACTTTAGTATTTTTGCAACGAAAACCCCATGGACCCACAGGATTGCAATGAGTCAGATATGACTGAGTGACTAAACTAAAAAAAGGGTACAGTTTTAAAGTTTAATGTCCATTAGTTTCTTAACTCTAGACAATCAACCAAACAATTTAAACCCTATTTCATAGCACTTGTCAATTTGCGGGGTGTAAACATCTCATGCTAAAATGTTTATAATCAGATCTTCTGAGCCAGCTAAATCTGACTGTAGCACACCCCTGTATCCAACGTACTCAAGACTTTCCTTGATTTCTCTTGACAGCTTAACAGTACCAAACACTCTATCTATATTTCATACCTTATCCTTGCCATGTTATGTAGCCCTCTTTTCTTTCTATGAAATTAATTGACATCTGAATTTAATTTAGATTATATTCAAAGGAGTTCAATATTAAGCCACTGTTCTGGTTTTCCTGAAATATCATGTACTTAGAGTTGGAATGCTCTTTATATTTACACTTTCTCAGAAATGACAATTGTGTCAAGTTTCTTTGAAGCGAAAGGACTCTGAGGGTGGAAGACACCTGCACTTTCTTGTGGAGTCAATTCTGCTCTTCTCTTTAAAACATCTAACAATATAGTAAAGGAATTTTCCTGTGATGGATATAAAATATCTAGTAGTAAATGATACAGAGTCATCAACTGAATGTCAGTTGGCAATAGTTTTCAATAACGGTTAAAGTATGTTATGTTGAATGGAACTTGTTCTGCATTTCTCAAGTCCTTGAGATGTTTATATGATTATAATAATTAACGTTATTGTCCTGACATTAAATAACTGTACTGCTTCAAAATTTATTTTGTAAAATTCCCCTATGCAGTGAAGCTGTAAAGTCATTTGAACAAAACAAAACAAACAAATAAACAAAATTATAGCTTTATAATTGTTGGGCAAACATCTTAGGGTTATATATTTAGTGTTGAAAAGGATAGAGAAAATACTTTCCCAAGTAGATAGCTGATGTTCAGAGAGGTTACCTGAACTTGGCCATCATCATAGAACTAACAAATCCCTGAGACAAATTTTGAACTCAATGCTTCCTAACTTAAAGACTAATATATTATAACAACATTTCACACTGTATCAAATGCAATGGTTATATTAAAGAGCTTTTGGAGGTTTATAATTCTCAGAATGAGTCATGAAGTAGAGGAGATGAAAGGCTTTGAGATAGCTCTGTATCCTGAAAGGATATTTCTATATTAAGTGGACATGAATTGGAAATCTATTTTGTTGAGAACATTTCAGCAAGGAAAAGGGGATGGAAGAATGCAAGGGTGGAAATATCCCTTCTATC